>NW_010112604.1:78003-91433 GCF_000699245.1 Pterocles gutturalis | reverse complement strand
TCAGCCGCCACGCCCCGTCCCTCCACCGCCCTGGCCGGCCTCGCCGAGGGACGCCATGTTGTGCCCACCGCGGTGCGCTGTGCTCGCTGACCTTTTATTGCCAGATGCAGCCTCTCCTCCCCGCGGCTGACCCTCCCGGGGCTGTCCTGTCATGGGCAGTGTGAGGGTCTGTGTCCTCTTGCCACCTTCATCCTTCCCAGGGTTCGCCAAGTCTCTCATTTAGGAGCTCAGTAATGGGAAGCGGCAGTACCCTTGTTCTCCTTTCCACCAGTGATGCCTCAGCAGCGTCAGGCTCAGTCACCTCACCTTTCTTTTTCCCCCTCCAGTTTTTTAGGAATTCATAAGGAGAAAGCCAAGAAGCAGGTGAAAAGGTGAAGAAAGAAGATGAAAGTAGCAGTTGTCAGCTGAGATAGATCAGTAGTGTCACCCAGGATCTCTCATTTTGACCAGAGACTGGGAAACGATATTCTCATGAGAGCTGCTTCATGAAAGCTCTGATTAAATTGAAGCTATTGCCTAAGCGAGACGTAATCTAGAGTGTCCTGTCGCACTGGTTCTCTTATTCATGAGAGGAGATTACTGCTGATCGCTTTACCTGCGTCTTGTTGCAGGTCCACCGTTAGCTAGAAGGGTAGATCTCAGGCAGATATCTCAGTAAATACAAAAAACTCATCCTGTGGCTTGGGTTTGCTCCTATTGTATATTGTGTGGTTTCCTGGGGTGGATAGAGCAAACTTGCCTTTTTGTACCATGGCCTTGGATCCCTTCTGAAGCTTGGGTGTGACCTAGCCTGGGCCAAACCAGCTCTCTTCTACCTCTGCTCGACCTTTTGTGTGCGGAGACTATGCTGTGTGTAAAACAGCCTGCCAGAAACGGAGGGGCCATAATGAGAATCTGTATGGCCTCAGACTGTGTTTTTAAAAATAAAGAATCCAACCCGGGTTGGCAAAATTGTCAGAGAGATTATGCATATTCAGTTAAATTGAATACATTCCAACCTCAACAATTCTGTGATTCTGTGAATGTTCACCCAGGCTGTGCTATTACGTATCTTTCACCCCAACTATCAGTGTCTGGTTTGAGAAGAAACAAATCCTAAAGCTGCACGTATGCATTTTAATGTCATTTGCAGTTTACCTCGGCAGGATTACTCGGGGCACATTTCTTTTAGTACATATATAACTTTTGTTATGCAACAGGCTTGGAATTTAAGATTTATTATTTAAGAACTTCTTTTAAAAGTGTGCTTTGAATGGTCTCGATGAACCCGAGTCTTCTGACATGCAGTAATTTGCTTTGTGTTCGGCTCAGACTATCAGAGAAAACCAAACATATCACATCTGTTTCCACTGGAGACCTGTATCACATCAATAATGCAGCATCACCAGACTCTCCCTGAAAGGCTCCTGTGTTAGAGAAAGAGGGAGAACGAGAGCGATTCTTTAAAGGGCAAAGAGCTCCTTTCTCTATCTGAGTCATATTTTCTATTTCTGTCAAGCTAAACCATTCTATTTATCTATCTTTTTATACAACAGCCTTTCCATATTTTCATTGCTCAAGTTTTGAGTGATTAGGCTATCATCAGATTCACAGTTTTCAGATTACTCTTAGCAAAATGTGTTGTAGGTGAGGCCAAATCCTGGAAAAAAAGAAATATGTTCTTGGATGAAAAGCTGCTGAAGGTGTTCCACAGTAGCTAGCAATGCAATCTTAATTTGCTCTACATGGTAGGGACCAGGCTGAATCCCTCAGAGCAAGTTATCCTGCCGAGTTGCACATCCCTGCCTATCCTACAGATTCTTCTTCTTGTTCAACAGATGCATTGGGAGCTTTAATGAAACATTTATTTTATTTTTAGTTTATGACTTTTTTGTGTTCCCAGGGGTGGAACGGTTGCAAAAGGCAGCTTTCCTATTGGTCTGGTTTACTGGTTGCTTAAGTTAATTTGTAACTGTCCATGTTTGCATTGACTACTGAGCACTGCTGGCAGGCTCTGCTCCTGCTTTATTTGTGTAACATTTTACATGATGCTGTGCACTTATTATTAAACTCTGGGGAACCTAAATAATTATTAGGAATTGCAAAGAGATTATTGGACCTGAGTTTTCTTTCTCCTGTCTCCTCTCCTCTCCTCTCCCTGTTTATCTATGTAAAAAATCACTAATTTTTAAGCATATACTTGCTTTTGTTAGGTTGTTTGAGCACAAGATGGTAACCTTCATGTGGTCCTTCTTGGGACATGCTTCAGTACAACACTGCCATCAATTTTAATATATCCATTTGAATAGGTTCCACCCCAGGCTGACTGGGTATGTCAGCTCTAATCCAGGAGATGTGTAGCCAAGTTAATATATCTCAGCCCTCAGCAGGCCCAAGATCCAAAACCAATTCAAAGGACAACCTAAAGGATTTGGTGTACTTACCTGAAATACTGTAGCATCTGTGGGTTCCAGCCATGGACCTTCAGTTCCCAGTGTAAAGACCTCCCAGAACAAAAGCAGAGCAAAGGCCCTTAATATACTTGCAGCCTGAGCACAAGACTAAAAGGATAAATATGAAAAGTATTGTTAGAAGAGTAGTATTAAAAGCATAACAGAGAGACATTTTGCACAAGCTTCATGTTTTCCCCAGTGATTTATCTTTACAATTTCTCAGACACAGAGTAACAGAATTATTGAAGGGTCATTGCCATCTCAACCTGCATCCTGCTACCAGAATGGCTTCCAATCATAACAGTGGCTTTAGCCTGAAAGCCCATTTTAACTGTAGCTTATTTAGCTAATTCTAATTAGGTAATTTATTGCATTAATAAAAATAAAAGCCAATGTACATTTTGTACATATGCTTCACGGTATATTGTGCTACATGCCAAGGCTTCCAAAGTCTTTATTGCTAGAATTCATAGTTCATCTTATTCAACAGCTAGGAAAGTTGTAAGAACATCACTCTCAGTTTGGCCACTGGTCTCAGAGTAAGTGTTTCATCTTATCTTAGCCCCATATACTTTGTTTGTTTGGTTTTTTTTCTTGATTGGTTTTTTCTCATGGCAGTGGAGATTCTGATATGATTAATGGTGGAGACTCTGATATGATTAATGATGATTTGATAACCAATGCAGAGGAAAAGAGCAGCACTGTGAATGAACTATGAGAAGTCACCCTCACTGAGAAAACATATGTTTGAAATCCTTACAGGCCTACATCAAACACAGTAAATCCACATTGTGTATTAGATTCATCCAGCTTATTTGATATCTGGTAGAATTAGAGGCAACTTTTCATTGTGTAGCAAGCCCGAGTCTAGATAATCCACTGAGAGTGAATGACAATTTGCATGTCTGCTTTTCTTTCAAAATTAATTATAGCAGAGGCACACATTGCTGGGAACATTTGCCAGGGTGAAGGAAATACACAGCCATGAAATCTGATGATTGAAAGGTAAAGGGAATTAATACTTTAAGATGAACAAACTTTTTAACCAAAAAAAAAAAAAAAAGGAACTTCTAGTTTATCTACTTCAGCTCTTACTGACATTCTCAGTGAGAAGATTTTTATTTTTTGAGGCATTAATGACACTAACCACTTTATAAATATATGTCTTTTTAATTGATATCTTGCAAATGGCTTGAAACTAGAGGAAACTGAATATGAAATGCTCCTGGGTCAGTTGTGGCATATTGCAGGAAGTCTGTGATGGTTGCACCCTTGGGTTATGAACCGTGCTCAGGGGCAGATGTCACTCCGTTGCTTTTTAATGTTCTATATGTGACTTCTCTGCTGGCTTAAAAAGAAGTAGGAACCATTCAGCCGTGTTATTTGCCTTCACTTTTGATTTGTTGATGCAAGACAACTGCAAATAACTGTTAAAAGCAGTCTGTTGTTTTTGTGCGTAAAAACATACAAAGGCTAATCAAAAATGCTTCCCAAACTGTTTGCCTGGAAAGTAAGACCAGTGTAGCATTTCCCCCAAATAATCACAATTAGATTTTTTTTATTTTAATGTCATTCCTCCTCCTCTTACCTCGTTGCTCTACAGTGTAAACTCTTTGATATGGAGGCCGAAGCAACTTGACCCTAGCTGCAATGAGATACCTGTGTACAACTGTTTCATTATTAGCACCTTCTTATTGTTTAGACATTTTTGTTGTCATTTTGAAGGTCTACAGCAAATGATGTGAATGTGTAAGAAAAGTACATAAAATAGCTTATTTTATCTTCAAGTCTTAGTATTTTGAGTCAGTGGGACAGCACTTGTCTATGAGAAACAGTGTAGAAGTATATGGGACAGAGTGTTGGAAAACGTTTTTATCGTAAGTGATATTAAAAGTACATTACTCGCATGCCAAAGCACTTGCTGTAGGAGGGGAACATTAGAATGCACCAATAACATATGGCTCCTGCTGTCTTTTTTTTCTTCTAGGGTAGTAGGTGCTAGAGAGATTTTTAGCCTTGGTAATTTAAAATTGTAGATGTTCAGAAATAATCTTGATACCAGAATTTTTGCAACTGTGTGCAAGAGTTTTTCAACAAGGAGAGAGATGCTCATGCCTTTATAACTGTGTTGCTCACTGCAAGTCCCAACCTCAGAGAGTTCTGTCGATATGAAGACAGCTCAATCTGGAAGTGGTCAGGAAGGAATGGTGGGAAGTTTGCCTCCTCCACATGGGAACAGGATGCACATGAAGTGGAGTTTGTCCACTTAGTCCGTGAGCTGGATTAGTCAACCACAAGGACCCATCGTCACACAGAGCCTGACTAGTTAGCAGATATTCTACAATTTTAATGATATCAGTGTTTCCTCCTGTTTCTTGGGGATGCACCTGCTGCTTCCTAGCGTATCCTCAGGCTGCTGCAGAGCAGGCCTGTCTTTTCATTATACAAAATACACAATGTTGGGGAAATCCCTGACTGGTCTAGTGAGACACTGGAACAATGCAATCAAGCATAATCACACTTATAATTAATAATAAGATGATTTGCAGCAATCTGCATGAAAGTACAGTCTATCAGGCAGGAGAATAAAACAATGATTACATCCTTCCTTTTTAAGGGGAGAGTTTTCTCAGACCAGCACTCACTGCATACTTACATACGCATGCAATTTGATAGGTGTCTTTGCCCTACATTACTGAGGGATTAACTTAGCATTTAGTAAATGGAAACTAGAAAGTATTGCGGTATCTTTTTTATGTGCTGTCAAGAGAGATTGACCCAAATATTTGACCTGTTTTTTTTCTTTTTTTTTTTTTCTATGTTTTTTGTTTGTTTGTTTGTTTTTGTCATTTCCCTTCCCCCATGACCTCCAATCACAGTTTTTTACTCTACGCTGGACATCTAATCATCTCTGTGGAAAGATGACAAGCTAATGTAGGTTACACATCCAATAGAAATAGTTTCATGACCTCCAATCACAGTTTTTTACTCTACGCTGGACATCTAATCATCTCTGTGGAAAGATGACAAGCTCACATCCAATAAAAATAGTTTTGGTGGACTATTTGTATAATTTGTCAAAACCCTGATGAATTGTGAAGATCCCCCATGCTTTGTTGCTGTCAATTTCAGAGTGATACAAGCTGTGTTCAAAACTGAAGGTCAAATTTGCCTGAGATTTAATGGTACATTTTGGAAACATAAAGGAACCCAGAAAATGTATTAAGACTCTGATGAAGGAACCATTGGGTTGGCAGAAAAAGAAAGTAATCTTGTTTCTGCCAGCTCTTCCACAGCTTCTCTGCAGAGAGGGGACATTTGGGCAAAGTCAAGAGCACATCTTAAGTGTGCTGGGTACTGCTACTTATGAGCATAGGTGTGAACAGCCTGTGGATTTCTTGCCTGTGGTAGGGATTAAACTCTTCCCAGGCTTAGGGTAGCACAAAAGTGAATGAATTGTAGAGTTCTTTGAGCTCTGCCATGCTCTGGACCCAAGTGCCAGGGTCAGTCTGCTGATCTATTTTCTCTACCATCACTCTTGTGTTTTAATTTATTCTAATTGTCAAAGACAGCAAAGGATATTTTCATAACTCAATGTTGAAACAGTGAACTTTGCCCTAAAGTTGCAGAATGGTTATTTAACAGTGATCAGTAGGTGTTAAGTCCTAAAAAGTAGGCAGAAGAAAAATCCTATTCAGAACTAGAACCTGAACTCTCTAGTTACATGACACTTAGGGACTCAGATCATAGGCCATTGTTTATTAATTATAATTCATAGCACATTACATGGCGGACTTGATCATTATTCTTTTGATATTCATGACACAAATTGTACCTCTGCTTTGATTTTGAATATTACAGTTGCAACTTTCATTTATGTTAGTCAAATGCCTGATATTACACTAATTGTTCTTAATCAGTTTTGTAATTTTAAAGGTATCGAATGATATAATTCAAATAAAGTACAACTTGCTAAATTGCTTTTCTGCATTGATACAAGTAAGCTGAATTTACAGAATGAAGTATATCTACAGGAATCTTTCTGGTTTTGCCAAAGCTAGGGAATACATCACATGTTCTTGCTGTTCCTTTTGATTTCATTACCAAATAACTCTCTTTCCTTAAATTTAAAGAGAAAAAAAGGACCCTTGCAATTGTGCAAGCTATAAGAATGTTGCATGCTCTGATCTTTTCAATGCTCCCAGTGGCGTAGGTTATGATCTAGTTAATCTATATATCTGAACCAAAGTCAATTATAAAATCATAGAATCATAGAACCATAGAATGGTTTGTGTTGGAAAGGACCTTAAAGATTGTGGAGTTCCAACCCCCCTGCCATGGGCAGGGACACCCTCCACTAGACCAGGTTGCTCAAAGCCTCATCCAGCCTGGCCTTGAACACCTCCAGGGATGGGGCATCCACAGCTTCCCTGGGCAACCTGTTCCAGTGTCTCACCACCCTCACAATAAATAATTTCTTCCTAATATCTAGTCTAAATCTGCCCTCTTCCAATTTAAATCCATTACCCCTTGTCCTGTTGCTACATGCCCTTGTAAAAAGTCCCTCCCCAGCTTTCCTTTAGACCCCTTTCAGGTACTGGAAGGCCACTACAAGGTCTCCCTGGAGCCCTCTCTTCTCCAGGCTGAATAACCCCAGCTCTCTCAGCCTGTCTTCATATGGGAAGTGCTCCAGTCTTCTGACCATCTTCATGGCCCTCTGGACCCACTTTAACAGGTCCATGCTCTTTTATGTTGGGGGCCCCAGACCTGGACGCAGTACTCCAGGTGGAGTCTCATGAGAGCAGAGTAGAGGGGGAGAATCACCTTCTTTGACCTCCTGGTCACTATACTTTTGATGCAGCCCAGCATACAGTTGGCTTTCTGGGCTGCAAGCATACATTGCCAGGTCATGTCCAGCTTCTCATCAACCAATACCTCCAAGTCCTTCTCCTTAGGGCAGCTCTCTACCCATTCTCCACCCAGCCTTGTGCTTGGGATTGCCATGACCCACGTGCAGGACCTTGAACTTGACCTTGTTGATCTTCAGGAGGTTTGCACAGGCGCACCTCTCAAGCCTGTCAAGATCCCTCTGGATGGCATCCTTTCCCTCCAGCGTGTTGACTGTGCCACATGACTTGTTATCATCAGCAAACTTGCTGAGGGTGCACTCAATCCCACTGTCCATGCCTCCCACAAAGATGTTAAACAACACCGGTCCCAATACTGACCCCTGCAGAATGCCACTCATCACCAGTCTCCATTAAGACATTGATCCGTTGACCTCAGTTCTTTGAGTGTGACCATTCGGCCAATTTCTTATCCACTGAGTGGTCCTTCCATCAAATCCATGTCTCTCCAATTTAGATACTAGGATGTTGTGTGGGACAGTGTGAAATGCTTTGCACAAGTCCAGGCAGATGACAGCAGTTGCTCTTCCCTTATCCACCTATGCTGTAACCTTGTCATAGAAGACCACCAAATTTGTTAGGCACTATTTGCCCTTAGTGAAGCCATGTTGGTTGTCACTAATCACCTCCTTATTTTCCATGTGCCTTACCATGATCTATGATCTTTCCAGGCACAGAGGTGAGACTGACCAGCCTGTAGTTCCCCAGATCTTCTTTTTTTCCCCTTTTTATACAAGGGGGTTATGTTTCCCCTTTTCCAGTGGGAACTTCACTGGACATTTAACTTGTTATACAGTTTCACCAGAAAGGAAAATCTGTCCTGCAGGTACAGTGGGATTATGTATATAAGTAAAGCAACCAGGCTTTGGTTCCAAATGTCAGGCACTAAATCTACTGTTCATGTAGCAAGGCAAGAGCTTTGGGAGCCTTTACATGCTTGTGTGTTCCTGAAAAACACAGATATTCCAGGCAGGAGGAAAATGCATGCCTCCTCTTGTGATGCAGAACATAGCTGATTTTCAGTCTGTGTTTATATCTTTAGTTATTTTTAGGGAGTTATTTTACTGAGTATTTTATAAATATAATTGTTGCAGAGAAGGTAATTGTGCCTTAGAGCACTCAAAAAAAAACAGAACCTGGAATAATTTTTGGTTTTCCTGAAATTTAATTGTGAGTAGATTGGCCTATTGAACATAAGGATGGGAAGGGCCTTTTCATGCTCTTTTTTCCTTTTGCTTGTTTGAATATTTTGGGTGTGAAATTAAGCTTGTCATGTACTCTGGTTAAAAAGCCTCAACTCCTCTATTTGTTATACATTCTTTTTTCAGTGAATACTTATTACTCATGCATAGCCAGGGATATGAGGATCACAGATGCATTAAGAACTGTTTATTTAAGTAAGTTTAGAAAAACCAATCAGAGCTTAAGAGCTTAAAGATATTTCCAAGTAATACCTTCCGTTATAAATCAGGCTATGGCTAAACAAGTAACTGTCTTTATCACAGCTTCTGATGAGGACTCTATGGGCCAGAGAACTTACACTGTTGGCTACTTTTGCTGTTCCTAGGTGTCCTCACCATAAAAGGCTCTCTCAGTTCCTGTCTCAAATATAACACATTGCACCACAAGTAGGTGGAATTCATTTCACCTAACTTTGGAAGGCTATAACATGCCTACATCACTTCTAGAGAGTGACAGATCTGGTCTTCTGTAGGAGCAGCAGTATGAGAGGAGTGGTTTTCTGCAATTACCTGTTTCCTCCTAGTGGTTAGGGCAGAAGCCTGAACTCTAGATTTCCATGTTGCAGATCTGCACAATGCAGACTTTTCCCTCTGCTTGCTTGAACTATTTACATGACTCTCTGTGACGCATTTTTGCATAGCACCATGGGAGGTCAGAAAAGTACTAGATCTCAGGGTCAGGTTTCCAAGATTTCTATTCTGCATCTCTTAATGCTTTCTACATCACAATATCTAGTTATGTACTCACTTCAGTGTCTTCAAGCATCTCTTTTTACTTAAAGATCCTTGAGGGAATTCTGCATCTGTCTTTCAGGTTGTCTGTCTTTTCTCTCTCTATGCAGAAATTTAAATTATTCCTGATTAGAAATTGGATTGATGGGTGTGCTGAAGTGTAGACAAAAATTTTTGAGGGAGATGAATGGATAGGACAAACACTTCAGAAGAATGTCAGGTTGTTGCATTTCACTAAGCAACATTTTTGAGAAGAGTAAATAACTCCTGAGTGTCAGGATCACATTGTAGTGGTGACTTAAATAACAATAAGTGGTTGCAAAACATTTGGATGTGGAAAGGCATGTTCTTGAAGTTGTATGATGAACTTGCTCTAGCCCTTCAGCACAGGTACCAGAATGAGAGGTGCTTTGGTAATAAAGAAGAGCACTTCGACTGCACTCTGAAGGCCTGTTACCCTAATCTGCTATTGATCAGTAGGCGGTGTGCCTGAGGTTGGGAAAGCCATAAAGGAGGTCATAGATAACACAGTGGAGAGGCTGTTTTTCTTGCATTTCCCCTTCCCTCAAAATATTAAAACATAAAGAATCAACAATCTGAAAACAAGTGAACTAACAAATGCCTCAAACAAGGTGAATTATTTTTTTTTGGTTAGAGTACTAACATTAACTTAAATTTTGCAATAAAAGATCATTTTGAAATTGTCAAAAGGATGTGCTTACCTTGTTAAATATATATGTTTTTAACCAGTTATTGCCTAATAGTTTTGATTTTGGAGAATTTATTGCTTTCACTGAATAACTATACCTCCTCTACTGTCAAAATGCTTATACAGCTGATGAGGTTCCAGGCTTACCCTGACTTGCACACAGGCCCATGAATGACTAAGGCAAAGATGCAGAGGACTTGTCTGAGGAAAATGAAGGGTCATGAAAGGGACTGATACTCTAATCTGAAATCTAGCTGGAGTCCCCATTTAATTGAAATATAGAATAACGGAGCAAGGCCGATTTGGATAGACTTTCTGATGGATTCTGTAAGTGGGAATATACTAGTTTATTAAACATAACTACATTGCAAGCAAATTAAGCTGATTTGGGTTCTTTATCAGTGGAAGTAAAGACAAATGTCTTTCCTGTGTGTTACTTGAGACAAAAGAGATGCAAAAATATTATCTGAGCAAAGAAAATACATCAGAGATTATTAAACTCTGTGGTGACAAGATACAGTGATGGATTTCTATCCTTCAGTGCTTTGTGAAGACATTTCATAGTTAGTGATAAAATAAATCGGATGCTTGGCCTTTACAAAAAGGTGATCTCGCAACCAGTGGAATAGATAAAAAATTTATTTTATCAACTTTTCACTAATTGATGTGAAAAATTAGGGAATGGATTTTGTTCTTACTCATACCTGTGTAAATCTTTAGCGACACTGGTTTCAATGAATAATGAAATTGATGTAACAGAAGATGGCCTTTGCATTTCGGACAAGTTGACTCTCAAAATCTGTATGCTATTAGTTTTACACCTTGTAACACCTGCTTTTGTAATTTATTTTACCTAGAGGACAGCTTAAAATGTTGTATGTCAATCTATACGCTACCATAGACTCACACCTGGGATGAACAAAATTTAAATATGAAACAAAATGAACTGAGGTTATTCTAAGTCAACTATTGCCATATTAATGAACAGTAGGTGAAATGAACCTCTCTGTGGGCTATAATTACCCAATGGAGTGGAAACTTTGAGGCCAAACTTCTAGAAGATCCAGCTGAAATTTAGGGCTCCCATCTAACCAGCCCTGTGGATTGCATAAAGCCTTTTCCCTGCGTGACGCTGGCAAGCCACATCCACCTGCAAAAGCCAAGGGTACTCCGTACTGTTATGAGACCCACAGTATTGCATGATCCGGGTATGCTACAGTCATTCTAAACCTTCTGCCACTGCTCTGTTGAAGTGTTGTCAGTGAAGCTGAAGACAGTTCATGACATGGGAAGTGACCAGTTTCTAGCTTGTTCTTCCACAGCCAATCCACTCATTTCGAAGCAACAGCCATGAAGGATTTCATATATAGAAATAATGAGGATATCTTGGAACTGGCTATTTATAATTCCACTCTTAGGCTTGTCTAGAGCTGTTGCTGTTAGCTCCCACTCAGAGAGAAATGTCCAACACTTTGTATGTATTTGACATGAAAAGAACTGCAGACATGCAGCAGAAACCTGGCTGGGCTTGCAACCTAATATGCAGCAATTTTGCAACCACGCAAACTAAAACAAAAACCAAATAGAGATACAAAGCCAGCAGAAAGCTGCTATAAAGATGTTCTACAACACTTTGTAAGATGTAGCTGAGATTTGTCTGGTAAACTGACTACAGAAAATTAGAGGTAAGAGGAGATTTTGTTTAATCTTTCATGAGAAATATCAACATTATTTCTCAAAACACATTTAATTAAGGGGATTTTTCTGGGTATTGTTCAGTGTTTTTATGCATATTTGTTTGTGTAGGACAAGCATAACAAATAGAAGGTGCTACAGAGAAGAAAATGAACAACCAAAGCCAAGGGACACAGTCTGAATAAACATTGAGAATGTGACCCTGAGATGAATGTAAGTCTACAACAAAGCCTTAGGTTTAAAGTCAGCTGGAAGATGGTTTGGAAATAAGTTTCCTTCTTTCAAATATCTGCTTCATGCTTTCCAATAGCTTGGGGTCAGAGAAGGGTCTTTTTGCTTATTAAAACAGAGGAGTTTTTGTTATGAGGAAAGGAACATCTAAGAAGTGATATAGAGCCTTAAACAAAGGTAGTAACCTCCTGAAGATGCTGTAATAATGTGAGATTTTGTTATTGAATTTGGACCCTCTACAATTAGGAGCTTGATATTTACCTTATATACTTTCTGTGGGTTTTTTGTATCAACAGAACTGTGCAAAACACATTCACCTTCAGAAGGTGACTGGAAGGTAATTACTGCCCCAGCTCTGAAATTATTCTTCCAACTTTTGCCTTGCTGTGTCTATTTGCTTGCATAGACACACTCTAAACACACCAGAGAAATTAATACATTATGTTATTGCAAACATTTGCTGCACCCATTTGTTAAAAGCATGAGTGAGTCAAAATTAGGTAGCCCACAACAGAGCTAAACATCATTTAGTTTTTGAAAAACAATGCATGGCATGAACGTTCAAGGTCAGAGCTTAAATAAAAGGTCAACTCTCAAGGCAAGACTTTTTAAATCCTGACAACTCATATTGACACTGGCATTTTAGTAAGATAGAATCTTACTTGTGGAAACTAATAAATGTGTGGGCAACAATGACCCTTTTGTCTATATATCGGATATGACACCAGTTGATGTATGTGGGGGATACTGGTGGGAGGACAATATGCCAGTCTGAAAATCTATATGTCTTTCAATCTATTTATATTATTCTGTTTGGCTGTTGTCTCAAGTGATGACAAACATTCTTTTAGCGGTTGAATAATTATTCAATGGACTATTCCTTTATAGCAAATTATGACTCAAGTTTTGTGCTTGGCTGAAAATGAGCAATTAATCATGGCGGTCACAGGCTCTGTAACTCTGGAGAAACAAATCTCCACATTCAGAGATGCATGGAGTCTGCTCATACATTACAGTTGTTTCTGCTTATATTTTTTGACAATTATGCCATTCTTTTTTTCTTCTTTCATATGATAAAGAGCACTGGGAATCCAGTGGCTGTGGGGTGAGGTAAGTCATGAACTCTGTGCTTTCAGTACTTACCGTTATAATGAAAAAAACCCCAACCCTGTTTTTTTCTCTCCATGATGTTACAAAGTGCTTGAAAATATGGTGAGAAAGAGCCATGGAAGTGGGCACTTGCAGTTAAAAGAACAGTTCTTTAAACATGCAAAGTTTGATTTCCTATAAATAATTGTTCCAACATTAAGCTCTCTTTGGAGATCTGAATCAAATGCTATTCCTGATTTGGAAAATATTTTCAGGAGCTTGTTATTTTCAGACAGCAAGGATGTGAAAACAAGGGGAGGAAAAAAGGTGAGCATCTTACAAGAAATCTTGGCAATAACTTTCTTTTGTCATCCTGCACAAAGGTTTTCAAAAA
>NW_010112604.1:56919-77972 GCF_000699245.1 Pterocles gutturalis | reverse complement strand
GAAAATCTGCAGTTTAGAGAATAAGGACATAACTGGGATTCAGTTGAAAGGAAAAAGAATAAATTGCAATTGATTCTGCTCTCACATACTCTAATTGCACTCATAGCTGCACTGTATTCAATACAAAGTTACCTTGGGGTAAATGAGAGAAGGCTTAGACCCAAAGCTTGGATGTTTTGGAAACCAGCAGCAGACTAAGTTGCTGTAAAAACCAGATGCTAAGACAGTGGGAGCTTAGAGCCTATTTTGTTTGAATGGACCTCTTTGTCAAAAGCAAGAATCTTCAAAGGCTGGTCTTCACTTGTTCTCTTGCTTTAGGCTCGGTTTTGCACATGTAGTAAGTAATACCTGAGTTCGTAAGTAATACACTCGAGAGAGAGAGAAGCTCCTTGCCTGCACTTAATGTGGGCCCTGCTTCAAGTGAGGCTGGACCAGGTGTCCTCTCCAGAGGTCCCTTAGAGCTTCAGTTATGCCTTAATCCTGTGGGTTTTGGCAAACGCTTTACATGGGGAAAATGGCTGAGTTTGATGTCAATTCTGAATTAATCAGTAGACTTATTTTTACTGCATGGGGGAAAGAACAAACTCGTGCTTCTTTTTCTTTTTTATGATTAATATGCATTGAGATGTGAAAGGTTTTGTACATCTTCTGCACTTTTTGGCTGCTATATCTGAAAACATCAGAATTTTCGTTTGGTTAGCTGTGATAACGCTATTGTTAGCCAATATGTAACCATACCTAAATTATTATTTTTACTGCTTCAGAACTAAATTTGGCGTAACCCATTTAAGTAATTTTTAGAGACAGATTTGCATTTGAGCTGATTATGTGAATGCCAAGTTTCGGCCTACAATGATTGAAACCAGCTGAATAGTGAAATAGTGAGTGACACTTTATAAAGAAAACAGCTCCTGACCCTCGATGACAGCCCTGTGAATATGATGATACAATTATTTGAGGATGTTCAATCTTGCTCACAGTTATTACTATATAGGTTCCTAATTTGTTGCCTTACTCCATCATCAGAACATATCCCACAGCTCACATTTTCACATTGATGAAGTTTGCTTCTGCCTGTTTCCTCTGAGTGATATATTGTGAAGGGCCACAATATTTATAATAACACTTGCATTTATTTTCATAGGGCTACACTCTGCCTTTGGGCATAGCCTTCAGACAGAGATGCTGCAATATGTTGTGCCATAGCAAGGATAGCGCCAGGAAATTATGGGCTCCAGACATCCCAATGAAGCACATTTTTGCTTGTTTTTCTCTTTATCTGGCTACTAGGTTGCTATTAGCCTACATAGCAATGAGTTTGGCTAGTCCTTAAATTAACTCACCTGTGCTGATCAGTGCGTGTATGTGTATATACATAGTGAGTATGTGTGGGACAAGCTTTACAACATGTGCATTATTGGGGTTTTTGAGTTCCCTCTCCCCCCTCCTTTTTTTTTATTTCTTAATCTCTCTCCTGTCCTACATGTTCTCATTTATCACTGTGGAAGTGAGTCTGAACTCTGGAGAATACAGGCTCAAGTTCATGCCCACAATCCCCATGTCCCTCTATCAGTGTGTCTCTCACACCAAGGCTCTAATTTACAGGGAGCAGTGCACAATTTTGTCTCAGGAAGTATGCTGAAAAGCTCTAATCCTGGCATATTTAGTCCAAAGGGCAAAGTGTGAATGTCACCAATATTTCATGAACTATATAGTCTATAATTTTTTCCTGAAGAACATCAATAGGGTATTTTTTTGTATTTGGAGCATTATGTCCCTCTACTTAAAAAAAGAAAAAAAAATAAAAAGAAAAAAAATAAAAAGAAAAAGAAAAAGAAAAAAAGAAAAAGAAAAAGAAAAAAAAGAAAAGTAAAATGAAAAAGAAAAGGAAAAATAAAGAAGAAAAAAAAAACAAATGAAGGAAGTATTTAGGGGGATATCTTTATTATTTCTGTAAACTGGATCCTGAACTTTAAATCTAGATGCTCACTTACTCATTCTTATGTGCATGGCTGAACAGATTTCAAACATATATTATTGAAAGACTTCACATAAAATATATATCCATTCATCCATAACTCTGGGTGTTTAGTATTTATTCCTATTTGTGTGAAGAAGGGAGTAAGGAGCTAAAGAGAAGGAAGGGCTTCTGTTCTCTTGCTGGTGTTAAGTGTAGGTCTGGTGCTCAACATAGTATAAAAAAGGGGAAAAAAAACAAAAACGCTTTGCAGAAAATAGCTAGCTTTACCCAGGATTTTTACCCATCATTTTATATCCCCTTGGTTTTGGGACTCCCAACACAACATGGATTTATTTTTGAGGAAAAAAGAATACTTTGTAGTATCTTTGTATGTATGATCTTCATTTACAGATGCTTTTTTTTATGTCTAAATTCTGTGTCTTTAATGTCATCCTTTAATTTACTGGGGTCATACCAATTTTCTAACAAAGAAATCTTGACCTGTCAGTTATTGACCTCTGTAGTTGAATGCAATGGGACAGCCTTAAGAGTACTTGTCCAATCGGTTCTTCTGTAACTTTTACAAAGCCTTTGGTTTAGCCTTGTTAGACATTTTGTGCCTCAGATTTTATACACTATTTGAAGTGTCTCTTTATACATTATTCATGTTTTCATCAGCACAATATTGAATTTTGGCATCCTTCCAAGTATTGGTAACATTCAGTTCCAAAATGAGACTGAAAATGAAAGGGGGGAGGAAAAGATCATATTTTGTATTTTTTTGCTCAAATTTATCTGACCATTGACCTACTTCTTTGTCTTAAATAGCATGAGAGATAAAAGTGGATTGATTAAATAATTTCTACAGACATCTGAGTGCAAGTGAAATTAAAATGGAGGGAATACAATCTTAAAGAGACTATGGCAAATTCACCATTGAGTTTATGCCAGCCAGGGGTAGTATAGACTTTATTGGAGTTTTCTTATGGCAGAAACTGAACAGGTATTTGTATTAGTAAAAAGCTGCTATGATCAAACACTAAGGCTTGGACATTGTAGCAAGGAGCAAAGGAAATTTGAGAAGGTGATGTTTTGGCAGTGTTACAGGCCTTGCAAGCACAGCTTTATTAAGCTCCTTCAGGAACTTCTCCATTATGCCCTGGATGCAGTAAATTCTGATGTTAATAGAAAGATATTTATTTTCTTCAAGGATAAACCATGAAGGAATGTTAATACCAATGCCTTCCCTCTGCGAAGGTAACATTCCCATGGCTCAGACCTTGCCTCCTTTACCAGTAGAGAATACCTCCTGCTGCAGCTTTGGCAGATATGATGCCACAGAGTGTGGTATTCTTCTAGCTTGTGCTCACTCTGAAACAAGTGCTCTCCAGTGATTCAACAATATTCATCAAAAAGTCAGTGGAAGGTAACAGAACTTGTTAAAGTAAGTACAAAGTACCTTCATGCTAGTGTCCTCATCTGCTTGGGTTATCTCCTACAGAGAAGAAACCTGTGCCTGTCGTGACATTTAGCGAAACAACTACCTGAAATATTTGTTTGGACTTCAGTGGAGTGAGAAGCCAACTAACTGTGCACTCAAACCAAGAACTATATAGGCAAAAGCAAAAATTATCATGCTGGTGACTGCTGTGTTTGTTCTTTAAATCTTACTCTTGCCCAGTGGAACAGCCGAGCCACAACAGCTCAGAGCTCTGAAGGGAAGCATGGTCAGTGTTCACCTCCACACAAAGGTGGTAATACTGTCCAGAAAGTGCCAAAAATAATAGTACTGAGCAACAGTGAACGGAATTTTATTTTTCCTGTTATTTAGCAGGATTTCCAAAAGGTTGAGATATAACTATGAGTAAGGAATGGAAATATCTATAAATGCATTGGGATATAAACATAATGATCACACCTTGGAACCCAAGCCAAACTGGGAAAAATATATATTTTTAATATTTTTTTCTATATATTTCACATTATTAAAGTTAGAGGTCTTCCTCAGAAGTGTCTAAGATTAGCTGATCTCAAAGATGGACTGTTCAATAAGATATCCAGCTGACCTGGTACTGCCTTCCAATGCATATTTCTCCTGTTTGTCCGCTGTAGAGGATTTGTATTTCACATTCCTAGAGAAAAATAATCACCAGATATCATCAGAACCGGTGACTGTTACATTTATGTCAATAAACTAGAATAACTCACATTTTGATTAGTCAGAATTACCAGTAAAATGGATTGCACAATTGTGAATGGTTTTTTCTCAGCAATGCTGACTTGGGATGAGAAGGTAACTATTCTTGCTTCCAGAGTAAGAAATTCTTGGCATTTAAATTTTCAGGCACTTTCTCCTATATCAAACAGACTTATGTGAAACACACAGGATAAAAATCTCTGTCTCACCCTCATTAGGGATTATTTTCTCCCTAGCGCTTAGAGCTGACGAAGAGAAGAGCATCATGCCTTAAATTCAACTTCTTCACTGTGACCAAGCATGCATTCTGGAGCAATGTTTTAGTCTCTTAGATAAATGACTCTGAATACTCTATATGATCATTCTCTCATTTGCCGCTGAGTGTGTGCAGAAGTGCCACGCTGAGCAAGGCCTTCTGAATGCTTCACTCTATGTGGTATCCTTGACTTCGGTGCTGTTACCACCATTTCATGGAGATTTTTTTTAGTCTGTCTTTTTAACCTTCAAAATTTTTATTTTCCCCAGGCTCTTAGGGAAGACTGGGTTGAGAGATGAACAGCCTTCAGCTTATTTTTCCTCATGATAACTGTTGAATATTTATGTGCTGAATTGTGAAGAGCTGTCCTTGCTATATTGCATATTGCTAGGTATTTTAATTCATGAGATGGGATTCAGAGCAGAGAGGTGCTTCTGGAAGTTTTTATAGCTCTAAATAAATTAGTGAGACAGTCAAGTTTTTGTGTTTTCATCTGCCTCTTCAGCAAGAATGTTTCTTCCTCTACTCTTTATTTTGTTGTTCTTCTGCAGGGTCCAACTAAGCTACCTCAGTGACAGAAACCATGTGAATCAAAATAGATAAATTCACAGTCTTGGTATTCTTTCTTTTAAAAGAAGAATAAAACAGAATTGAGAAACCACCCTCCTTTTTAGCTTGTTTTCTTTGTGAGTCTGGAACAAAAATAGTTTAACCAGAATTATTTGGACAATATTTCTCAGCTGTCCTCAAAAAGCCTGCTAAGAACCTCTCCCTCTTTGGCTTCTGCACATCCTGCATTCTTCCCATCATATGAGTATGAGAAAGCCTCTTAAAAAGGTGTCACAGCAACAAGAGTTTTACCTTTTGATTTTTATCTTACCCCATTCCCAAGCTGTTGTGATTTTCACTAGCCTCAAATATTTGTTTTTTGTAAAAAAAGGGAAAATTGCAGAGATGTTCAGAAAATATGATTAGTTTAACCTTTCCAGTATAAATGCAACATGCAACAAAGGCTTTAAATATCAGCTTAAAAATCATGAACCTTTCGGCTTCATTTGATGTCTGAGGGTCTGATTCTGCAAAGACATGTAAACGTGGCACAGAATTAGAATCATGTACTATTAATAATGCCCTTCAGTTCAGCAAATGAGTTGGTCAAATACTGGCCAGAAATTATTACTAGATAACTAGAAATATCAGTGTAACATTCATTACATGCTTTAAAAGCTGTGGTAAAAAATGTATGACTTCTTTGGCTTTTATTTTTTTTTTATGATAGTGTCCCTTTTCCTTCCCTTTTTTTCATTTTTCCGTTTTGCTTCTGAAAAGGGCTGTGAAAGAAAATGAAAAATAATTATTTAATTTTGGATGCCTTAAAAATGGGTATTTTTTTCTTTATTAAAATAACTTTTTAATAAAAGCATAATGTTTGAACCATTACTGTTACCTAGACTTGTCAGGATTAATCCTTTAGATACCTGAGAATAGAAGGAAAATTAGCTTGTGACTGAGGCATAGGTCTATCTAAGATCATTGTGTAGTCTTGAGGAAGTCATACTGTTGGACTGATTCCTACATGCTAAGGGATACCTAGACTTCTCAGGACAACAGGGCTTGTGTGATATGCAGCATGTTCATGTTCAAAAAGATCTTCTAAGCTCCTGAGATGGAAGGGTCTACACTAGTGGAAAGTATTAGTATTTCTTAAGGGTCTGTGTAAATGAACAGAGGAAACAAATCTTCTGGGCGATTAGAAAAGAACTAGGAATTAAGGTCCATTCCCTAAGTTGTTTAACTGTGGATTTGCTGCTTCTTTTTTTATTTTCAACAATTACAAAGTGATAAAAAACTGATTCTACCACAGGGAACTTTGCACTTTCATTCCAAAGGATCTTTATTCATGTTTTTTTTAAAGTAGAGAGTCAGAGAATATTATGCTATGGGAGCACAGGCTCACTGTGCTTCACACTGGTGAAAGCCATGCTGCAGTAGTTACATCCTTTTATGTCATCGCAGACTCACATTGCCAGGGCATTGTGTGGAGAATAGCAGGCCGTGGAAATTACCATATCCTAGCTATTATTTAGAAATCTTACTTCCACTACAAACATTAAAATCCACCAATGCATGTATTTTGAGAGTCTGGTTATCCATCCAGCTTAATTCCTTCGCAAGAATGTAGGGGCGGGGGGGCGGGTTGCAATATTTTCTATGCCTTAGTTACTTACAGAAAGAGGGGCACAATCTAGATTCAAAACTTCTCTGCCAGTGCATTGTGAAACGCTCAATATTTCTTCTTCTTTTTTTTTTTTTTTTTTTTTTTTGACTGAGCATGTGGAATGGGATGCAATGTGACCAATAAATAGTTTTACTTAAGTAGAAACAGATCACTGGCTAGAGTTGCTGTAGCCTGGACTTTATTGGACAGTGCACTGTTTCATCAAGAACAGTATCTAGAAAAGTACTGTCTTGCTTGACATCAGTCTGTTGGGAACTTAGAGGCAGAGCTTATAACCAGAGTAATTTGCTGTGGGTAGTAAAACCCAGTATTATTTAAGTATTTAAAGACATCTTCTTGAAAGCAGTGTACAATAATATCAGAGAGAAAAGTAATTTTGGAAGCCTTGGGAAAGTGAATGAGTAAGTATGGCTGGATGGCAGGACAAAGTAAAGTGATATCTCCAGCTATATGACTGCTTCTTTCTTTAATAGTCCCTAGCTTTATTTAGGAGACCTAGAAGAATAAGTTTATGAGCTCTTGTGGGTACAATGAAACATTAAGGCACACGTTTCTTCAAGAAAGATGGCTGAGGTACCAAAGGTGTAGTATATGTAAGATTAGCTCCTCTTGGTTTTGTGCCAGTCTATGATTTTTTTTTAGTTCAATAGCATTTGGATTAGAAATAGTTTGGTACCTTTATTTGTTGTAAGAGAAAGATTTTAAATGATTTAAACCCTGCTTGGAGTGGAGACTCTGCAGACTTGGGTTTTATAGGGCTCTATCATGAAGATATCTAAAATACTGCACCAAATGAAGAGAAACAGAAAGACCATTTTTTCTGCCTCATCTCATGGGAGGAGTGAGTCTCTATATGGCTCTTTCTTCCTGTTCCTCTCCTTTACCAGCTTTTGTTTTCTGAGAGGATATTCTGAGCTTTACCGTTACTTTGAACATTTGATAGTCAGTCTAAAAGAAATAAAAAAGCAATGGGTTTTATAACAGCATCGTTTGGTAGAAGCTGGAAGCAAACAGAACTATGCAAAATACAGCTCCTTCAAGATCAAAATGTGTGAAGAAAGTCTGCTGAAAATTAACATTAAAAGTGTTTGAGAAGGAGAGCAAGAAGGATGCTTCTGATTTAAGGATAAATTCTGAACAACATGTAGCTACCCTGAAGAGGTGGGGGTGCAAGAAACTTTAGATAAGGGGACTCAAATAAATATTTGTGCTTAATTTATGCTGCTGCTAAGAACCAATGAAGTGCTGGGGAACATCTATGTTTTAGCTACATAAACAGGATGCATAAGGAATGTCTAAGTCAGCCCATTGGTTGCCCAACCTGGTGCAGAGAGAATGTGAGCTCTGAATTATAACAATATTTATCAATGAATCAGTAACATAAAATAAATAAGCCTGAAAAGTACTCAGAAAAAACATATTCCCAAGGATTCTTTAATTCAGTTGCATAAGAAGGGTATCTGATCTCCTCTTTCTTAATTATTACCTTACAAGGCATGTATAGTTATGCATATATAATATAGATTGCATGGAATCTGATTGGCAACAGTTTGTGTATTCATTCAAATCCAATTGTTCTTCCCTTTCACCAAGTAATAATAAACCACTGTGTTTGCTTCAAATTTTCATTAGATTGTGTTAAAGCTTGATGTTATAAAATGCAGTGAGTACAGTGTCATCTCCCTGCTCTTAGGAGATTACTATATGCTCAGCTCTGAGAAACAGCTCACAGTTCCAGGTCCCAATGCTTAGCACCTGAAGACCATGTGGACTCTGTCCTTTTGGATTTTGGCTGTATGCATGTTGTATTTAATTGTACTTTGCATTAAAATTTGTACTTTGGGCTCAGAAGTCTGCCCTTTTGACACATGTATGTGTTAAATGAGAAAAGCAAATAGATTTGTTGAGAAAACATTTTTCTAACCAGGAGGTGTGAAAAGACACAGGGGTTTCT
The DNA here is from genome assembly GCF_000699245.1 of Pterocles gutturalis. Lineage (NCBI taxonomy): Eukaryota > Metazoa > Chordata > Aves > Pterocliformes > Pteroclidae > Pterocles > Pterocles gutturalis. Next base: position 69,366 of record NW_010112604.1, on the reverse strand, counting down.
TTGTATCAGCTCTTCAGAAATCTTAGTTGGTTCCCTATTTGTTTCTAGTGAAAAAATGGCAGGGCTCTCTTTTGGGTCTGCTTGAACAGTCAGGCAAGTACTGACAACTACTTGATAAAAAAAAAAATTCTTACTTCTGAGAGAAGACACAGCACGACATGGCCCCTATTGGAACATACCTGCTGTTTACATTCTAAACATGATAAATCAAGCAGAACAGAAAACAGAAGGGAAAAAAGCATGACTGGGAAATGCAAAGGCTGCAGCTGCTTGGTTGGTTGCCCCGTGAGATGCCATGCCCGCCAGCACTCTGCTCCAGGGCTGTCACCCTCGGGAGCCCCTCAGCTTCACTGCCGTGCCCATACCCTGCTCTTTGTCAGGGGGTCGAACCATCGCAGCCCAAATGTGGGCTGCAGGTGTTTGGTCTGAGGGCTACACCTTTGTTGGAGGTGCGCAGGGGCACATACGTAGGTGTGCAACATAATGGTGAACCCAGAATCTTCCCTGGCTGGGGACAATGTCAGTCAGATCTACTGGGGGATTACAGGGGCACCCTGTGGGGTCTGTCAGGTCAGGGCCTGGCAGCCAGTGCCTGTCCCACCGCCCCAGCCAGTAGCAGGGCAGCCAGAGGCACAGGAGCAGCTCCAGCCCCCGGGGGATGGGGATGGGCTGAGGCTGGGCTGGGATGCAATTCAGGAGCTGAGGCAGGGGCTTGACGCGGGCAGGGCCGTGCGGGGAGGGCGTAGCTGAGGCCAGGCCTCGCAGGAAGCCATGACATGAAAGCAGCTCCCCGAGGCCAGGGTCAGCCCTCACCAGGGCCTCTCTGTCTCCTCACATGAGCTCTCCTGGAGGGCAGGCTGCTGCTGAGCAATTCCTAGGCTGGCCGGGACCCCACACACCATACCCCAAGGAAGGGGCATGGCGCAGCCAGGGCCCTAACAGCCTTTGCCCGTTGCATGGCAGATCTTAGCAGAGTACCTGCCAATAGCTGAAATCTGCCTGTGAAAACTTATTTAAGGAAGTCTAACCCTAGAGACATCATCCTTGGCCCTCTCTCTCGCAGAGGTAAAGAGAGAGCTCATTGCAGGCAGGAACCGCCCTTGGGCCTGTGGGGCACAGTGGGGACCTGCCTCCTACAGGCTGCAGTTTATTCTGAAGTCCAGAGGTGGGTCGTTCAGGCCATGTTTGTGTTCCCCATGTTTAAACAAATATAGTATTTATTTGCAGCAGAGACTGACAAGGGTATCTGTCTGGGAAATGACGAGTGTGAGACTGTTCACACTTAGTGTTGCCCAGGGTACAGCTGCACGTGATGTGGGCTCCTAGCCTCCGGGTGCTGTGCTTTTGCTGGTGCTCAGTAAAGAGGAAGGAGGGGAGGCAGGGCTGGAGGGTGAATCACATGCCTGAAATTGCATGCTGTGAAACCTCTTCTTGCTTAATACCTAACTCAAAGGATATCTCAAAGGCCAGACTACTGTAATAAGAAAGGCAACAATAGTAAGTGTTAAACTCTTATGTAGGCTCTCTGGACTTTACAACTGCAAGAAAATGCTCCACACTGCTCACACCCTACCTCCTATCTCCTCAGAGCAGCTGGTGCATAAACCTCCTGTTACCAAGTGTGTGCAGCACCGGATCCTTAGTCACCAGGGGGAACAAAGCTGACAGTGGAGCTTGATGCCTGCAGAGAGAAAACAGTTACCAGCTAATGTTTCAAACAGCAGCTGCAGCATCCTCAGATTCACCAACTCCCACTCAAAGACCTTGCCTGAATCTGTTCAACATGCAGCAGGCAGGGCATGTGCATCTATGGAGAAGACAGAGAAACTCTGACCCTAGACAGAGAAACAGCTGACCATGAGTATCAGCACTACCTTACCCCACTGAGACCAACAAGGAAGGAGGTGAGAGCTCTATGGGGAGTGAAGAGGGAACAGAGTCGTTCCAGGGTCAAAAATGTCCCTAAGTCCTTTGAGGGGGAAGGGGTAAAGCAGTGAGAAATGCTGCTTTTGAGAGTGGGAGAGGTTGAAGCACAGATCAGTACTAATGCAGTGGAAACTGAGGAAAATCAAGGCCCACCCTCTGGTCATTCAAGAAGCAAGGAATCTAAGCTTGCACTGGGGAGGGGGGGTCTGTGCTGGAGCCAGGCAGACTGAGTTGGGACCCCATTATAGGGTTGCTGCATTTTTGGTTTTGCTGCGCATATCTGGTAGAAGACTATTGGTATTGACTTTTGTATCTATACAACTTCAAAACCTCTTTCCAAAACATACTGTAACAAAATAAACTGTGGTCTCTATGAGACTGTATTTGTGTTTTTAAGTATAGATGTGTCAATTTTCCTGTATTTATATGTTGTATCAGTATATATATATAGAGGGGGAAAAAGAGGAAATACGTGACATACAGGTAAAATATGGAGCTGTGGTCATGCATTTGTACTGAAGAATAAAGAGATTCAGAACAGAAAAGGACAATATTTTTTAGTGACTGAGATGCACCATTATAATTTTAAAAGGCTGTTTAATATTGTGTTGTTTGGCCATTACTTTCCCGAAGGGCGTACATTATATATGACTGAATATCACAAGCAGCTTCTGTGAAGGAAGTATTTTCTAGTTGTCAGTAGACAGGCAGTGTAGCTGAGAAGAGGATTTCATCACACTTTCTGCAGATTGCCTGGCTGGCAGCCTCTGCTCACCTCCCAGTGGCCCTCTTCTCTGCTGCTCTGGCAGTGTTTAATGTTCAGCCTGAGAGACAAAGGGGGATTGTCCTTTTGAAATGTATATACATCAGCACTGACTGAAAGAGAAATACAGCAGGAAACACTGATTCCAAATTGCTGTTTAAAGTGCCGGGCTTCTTCCGAAATGCAGACAAAACAGAAATAAGACAGAAATTAAAAGCAACGATTTTTGTTCAAGCAGAGAAAGGACTCCCTTTTGGCACCTTTTCTAAGGCATTAAGTGTACCCAAGGAGCAGCTGAAACGGGGTGAGAAGAAAATGGTACTTCTGATGTAAACAACTAGGCACTGGTAAAGCAATAACTGCTCCTTTAGGTACTGGTTCCCGCTGAACTGGAATTTGGGAGGTAAAAACTGTTTCTTGGTGGTAAATCCACTGGGCTAAATCTGAAAATAAAAGGTCTAAAATCTCCAGGCAAAGCTTGCCACGTCTAAGGAATCCTACTAAATGTTTGTCAGCTGGAGGCTGATACAGGCTGCTGTACATATACTGCACAGAATTATACCAGCCCCATATGCCAGGCCCCCAACACTGGACACAGATTTTCTGGCTGAGAAGTGGGTCTGGATCTGCTCCACTTTTTGATGTGGGGAGAATGGTGATTGCAGACTAGATGGGCAGTGCTGGGGTTTTATGTGTGATGTTCTTGCTCGCTGAGTTTTTTTCTCCTACCTAGCCTGTCAGTACTCAGAGACGAAAGCCTGCATGGGACAATTTCTGGACTAAGATCACTTGATATGTTAGATAGATCTGAATTTGCACATTGAAGCCAACTGAGCTGTGCTGATTGAGGATGTGGTCCCTTTTTTAATCTGTAGTGAGACTCTGGAAATCTTTGGGGTACCTGAAATCAGTGAGGTACAGCAGAATGGCTCCTATATTTATCTGGTGTCCATTCTTGGAGTCCTTTAAAAAGTTAACACTCTAGATATGTTTCTAGATCTAACATTGCTGTTTATCCAAAATGGTTAGCAAGGAAGTAATAGTATTCAACATACACACAAAAACTGAGAAGTGAATTAGTGTCATCTTTAGAAGCTTTTTAACCAAGATTTTCCACATATATGCATTCTGCTTGCTGGAGCAGGGAAAGGTACTAGATCATTATGCTTTAGGTTAAAAATGAATCACCCCCCTGCTGTGCTGTTCCTCAAATGTTCTTTCATTACGCTCCTGGAGTGTTAATAGGTATAGATGATACCCCAAACTCCCAAACTTTCTCTGGGCTTAGTGCCAAGATTTTATGCATTAAAAATGAGAAGAAATACATCTTACATTTACTGAGAAAAGTTTTGTTGAGGGTAAAACGTGATGTCCAATTCTAGCAAAGACATATCCAGGGCTGCCATGTGCTACACTGAGCCTATGCCTTTCTGATTTTAGTTCAATACAGATTAAATCTAGCATATAGAAAACAGAGGTGAAGTGTCCAAAACAATCAAGAGAACATGAAGATCACAGAAGGAAGTTCATGCCTCATTCATACGTCAGTAAGGATCTATCCACGAGCAAAGGGCCTAAAAGAAAGCGCAGAAGAGGCAGTCTAGAAAAACTATAGTGACTGCATGAAAACAAAAGTGTTACTGCCTTCCTGAAACACTTCAGTCTTTCCTTTTACTTCAAGTAAGCAATAACCACCTTATCTCACAGCACTGGTATGAGCAAAGGTTGACTTTTAAATGGGGCTATCTTTAACTTATTAATTCATACACTTGTATATTCAGAAAAGATGGACTTGACAGTTAAACTGTTTTCAGAGAAGGTCAAAAAGTAGAAATACAACTGCTCATTCTGCAGGGCTAAGTATCTGATCAGCTTAGGAACCACAGTGACCTGGATGGTGTCAGATGGAGACTCAGGTGTGTGTTCTGGGCAGGCAGCGTTAGTACCACTTTCTTCTCTCCCATGGCGCAGGATAATCAACAATAGGCCACTCATTTAAGGATGGAAAGGCAGCCATAGGTGGTTCTCTGTGAGAGAGGGCAGAGTGTAAGAACAAAAGAGGGGCTGTATTGTTAACACCATGCACAGAACGCTTCCTCAGTACTCTTCTAATTGCAACTGCTCAGGTCACTGTGGGATATTTTCTGAGGTCTTTGTAATTTGTCATGGTGTTGTGTAGGATTTGTCTGGTATTTGCCTATCTATGCAGTGCCTCTCTGGTTTCCTCTTAAACCCATGTGTGGTTTTTTATACCCACAATACCAAGGAGTTCTACATGTCTACTACCTCCTTGCATGAAAAACCATCTCCTTTTCCTGGTTTTGAACCCAGCTCTTGATTGTTTGTCCTTACCTCTTGTATTGGAAGATGCCGTAAGCAATTGGTCCCTGCCTACCTTCTTTATGTTGCTAAGGATTTTGTGGAACTTTATGCCTCTAAGATGCCTCTCTTCCAGAATGAAAAGTCCCAGTCAACTCAGTTATTCATCTTGTTGAAGCTCTTCCTGCTTTTGATTATTCTTGTTGGCCTTCTATGAACCTTATATGTCCTCCTGCAGATGAGGGGGGCAGACCTGAACACAATATTCAAGGCATGGGCAAAACATAGATTTATATGGCAGCATAATATTTCATGATTTGTTCTCTGTTTTCTTCCTGATAATTCCTAATAATTTTTTTTTGCTCTTTTGACTGCTATAGAACACTAACCTGATATTTTTTATGGACCTATATATCTTAACATGAAGGTCTTGCTCCCAAGTGATAGTGGTCACTACAGAGCTCAAAGTTTTTTTTCGTGTGTGAGGTGAAGATTGTTTTCCCCGTGTGTATCACTTTATATTTATCTACACTGAAATTCATCTACCAATTTATTGCCCAGTCACTTGCCCCCTTAAGGTAAAAAAAAAAAAAAAATCATCATGACTAGTTCTTGTTCTTAGTGCCTTGGATACCTGTGTTTTATCTGCAATTTTTGTTATCTTCCTGCTCATTCTCTTCTCAAGGGGATAAAGTTTGAGTATCTTAAACAGAACAAGTTCCAGCACAAATCCATGCAGAATTTGACTAGTGATGCGACTAAGAAATGACGGTTATTCCTATCTTCAGTTTCTAGTTTTGTATCCAGTTTAATTTTCTATGCACTCTTAATTCCTTTGTCTTTGATTAAAGAGTTTTTCAGAAACTTCTTGGAATCCAGGTGGATTAACTAGATCACCTTCACCTACATACTTGTTGACCTGCTTATTGCACCTTAAAGAATCTGTGTTGACTGGTCTCAAATCAGGCACTCCCTGTTCCCTCCTAATGTGGCTGATGCTGTGCTTCTGCAAGTGGCTCATTTTTCACAGGCAATTATTTTAGCCAGGTTCCCATTTCCAGGCCTCTACAATAGCTCAACAGTAAGCATTCATCAGTTCCTGAAAGCTGGCCATGGCAATCTCATGTGGATAGTTGCCATGTCAAACCCACCAATAAATACATTTGTTGTGAAGGTCTGTGAGGCGTAGTACTGCTGATTTACTCTGATGAGCATCCACAACATCCAGAGCATTGTGTATGTGTGTGTTCAGAAAGTGTGAATGGTACTGGAGGCAGGGCATCCATTCCCAGACTCAAGCTACATGCTCATACACTGCAGAGGATTGTTAAAATTCCAAGGAAGGCCTCATCAATGGCCTCACCAACACTCAGGGCAGCTAATGTACAACACTGCCAGCCACACTATAAGAGTATATATCACCTGAAGCTCTGGCATATACATCCCAGCACAGGCAGCACCTTCTTTGCCCCACAGAATATCAGCTTCCACAATGTGAAGGCACCCACCTGCATGCATTTTTGCAATAGCACATTGCCAGCTACTGCCATGGTATCCCAGTACCTGATAATTGTGATGAACTCTGTCTGCATCAGTTCTCAACTTCTGTAGTAACCACTGAGTGTACTTTCAGGGCAAGTCAAAGGTCATTGGGACTGCTGGTGAGATAGTCTTCATGCTCGCACAGACAACATCGTGAGGATTAGCACACCTCAGTCCCTGTGGGAGGCTCTTCCAGCTACACTAAAGAGACAGCAGCTCTGTGATATTCCTGGGTTTGGATGCTGTCATTAACCAAGCAGGACCATGTGTTGCCCTATTTAAAGTTATACTGGTATCTGGTACGTAGAGCTGTAAGGCACAAATCACTTGTGCTCCTGCCTGGCTCAAGGGGTAGTCTCCTCTCTCTCCCACCTTCCAAACACTTACCAGATTTAATCCTGGGGTCTTTTTTCACCATTAGAAGACTGAAAAACAAGAATAAATAGTTGCATGTAAAATAATCTGCCTCACTGTGAACAGTGAATGTTTGTCAGACTCTATATTTTCATGTGCGTGTACCAGTGCAAGGGCATAGGCACAGGCTGGCCACAGAGAGCTGACACGCAGGCTGCCTCTTCCTCAGAGGGACCACCTGGAATCTCTCCAAATCTCTCTGGATGAAACTCACTGAGGTTTCCCTCTGTGCCACATTAGGAAAAGAAGGCATACAGGAAAAATTCAAGCATTTATAAACAAAGAGTGCTCATTCAGCACCAGCAGGTGTGTGGAGGACCATGGACCAAAAATAAACGGTAGACTTGTTTCAGGAGGAGAGACCTAGCTGCTGGTAACCTTGGGGATGGTGACTTAAGACCCTGTGTGGAAAACTCAGTCCAGCTGCTGAACAGAGCCTTTTGACAAACCCCAGTCGCCAGCCTTCTTTGAAATGCTGGTGAAATGCTTCCAAATGACACCTTACTACTGATTTTAATAGAGCTGCTTGTTTGACTGTGGATAGCAGCAGGCACTGCTCATCCCATAACCTATCTGAAGTGAAAGGAAGCCCAAGCTGGATCACTGGGAATAGGTATTTGGTCATTGTCCTTGGTAGAGGAGGCTTATGGTGGTGTGGTGAGGCCCCTCCTGGTAAGTGATAGAAATCTCTCTGTGTGATAAAACAGATGGATAATTTCAAAAACTCAGGAGAGGCAAAAAGAAAAAAAAAATAAAGAATTCACACAGGTGCTGGTATTAAAACATTTTTGCTGAACCTGAATAAGACACAGCCTGTGGGTGTGGGAAGCTTCCTTTGGGGTGGGAGTGTCTGTTGTGAAGAAGAGGGGCATAGGGAATGCTTGAGCTGTTGAGATCTGTATGAGGGATGTGTTGTTGGAAGGGGAATGTAGGGATGTGAAGCCACTTCAGAAGGGGCTCTCCTAGGTCAGCATCATTTGTACTAGGTGTGGAGGTAGACAGTGATCTCCTTTGTGTTGTTACATTTAGACCTGTTGCTTGCAGCTGTACCAGTTGGTTTGCTCTCAGGACACCTCAGATGTAGCTTGAAGGGGTAAACTGTAAAGAGAGGTGGGGTGGGAAAAATTTAACAGGGTAAGAAAGCTGTGAGATAAAAGACCCAATAGACAGACTTTGTCTTGTACTGGATGCATTGGGATAAGGAGTTTTTGGGGGAAATGAGAGGGAAGTCAGTAGTTCAAAATTATGTTTATATCTATATTTACAAGCTTATAATGTCCTCAGGGAGCCACCTCAAATCTCCAAAATTTTACAGTAAAATAATACAGAATTTAAAAGAAATTATTCTGAGAAGATATACCCCTCTATGGCTATCAGTTTGTTCAGTGTAATCTGAATACAGCTACTGTGTATAAATACTCCTGTCTGAGTCTTAATCTTCAGTGAAAAAAATCTATACTGTTTCATATTTGGAGGTGTCAGAGTTTCCATCTAATTTCCAGGTTGGACAGTTCTTGTGTAGCAGAAATGACAACTGGAATAAAGAAAGAGGGAAATTAAGAAACCATGAGAACCTGTGCTTTATTTATGACATATGAAATGAAATAAAAGCTTTAACACTTTCCTAAGCACACCCAAACCTCAGTTCAATTATTTTTAAAGCACTGAGTTATCCTGTCTTTTACAGTGTATAAGTGAAAACGCCTCACAGTCCAGATGGACAAACATCTGTTCATTGCTCTGTTTTGCTGATAAAAAACATTTAGAACATATTTATGAATACTACTTTTACTACTCAACCAGCTGAGGATTTTCTCACAAACATGAAATAATTTTCTGGTAGATCTACTGTAACTTTTCACAATGATGTGTCAAAGATCAAAAGTGTTCATCAAAGAACACAAGCATTTACATTTGAGGGCCAAAATTGTTCTTGGCTCGTTGTCATCAAAATCTCTTAAAAGTATAAAATTTTTGCTTAGTTACTATAGGTGACCCAACTTTAAGGATGAGATCTGGCATATTCCTGAGGTTTAAATGATTACCAAAGTGTATACAAACACACACATGAAAATATTCAGGTTCTATATGCTTGATGCTCTTGTATATAAAAGTAACTCAAGATTTTTTTTTTTTTAGTGTTGTATCTGTTTGGACATGTCTTGTTTCAGCATCCCATTGGATCCATGTGCTGGGCCATAGCTATTCCCAGCTCATCTCTACCTTACAGTATATTACACAACTCTTTCTGAAAGATTTCAGCTGAAATTCATTTCCTAAATGTAGGTGATTTGAGTAATAAATACCCCTATGTGTCTATTCTTCCAGTACAAATCTTGTAATGCAGACAATCTAATTTCAGAGTTCTCCCAATATAAATGTAGCAATATACACAATCTAATTACAGACAGCTTTTTAGCTGCTGAGTTGTAAATGTTAGATTTAAAGCTGAATACCTGTTACTGACTATGGGGGTTTAGATGCCTAACTTAACTTAGTTAACACCTGTATTTAGATAACTATAGTCTCCAGCTGGATGCTCGTCTTAATATATTCTGATATTTTACCTTCTACAGTTAATTGTCGGCTCAGTGCCTTTTTATTTCCTTTTTTCTTTGATTTTCAGATTTGATGAGAAGTCTTCTGTAGGTTTTGTTTTTTTTTTTTTTCTTTTTAAATATAATACTGGGTGATCTCAAACATCTTTCCTGTAGCAGTCTAAAAATCAGGTCCATATTTGTTTTGTTTTGTTTTGTTTTGTTTTGTTTTGTTTTTAAACTTCTTTGTCAGCTCTATTATGGTCTTTTAAAACCACTAATAATGAATACTTCTAAGCTGCTTTTCTTTCTCCTTTTTTTTGTGTCTAAGTTTCTTTATTATCCGTTAGGGTGCTTCTGAATGCAACTTTACATATTTTTGTTTTCGGATGGTGGCCAAATCTCTAGATAAAATAGTTGAGTGAATACTGTGCTTTAATTGATTATCACAGAATTTAAGCGTGTACTAGCGAGGCTTTCTATGCAAGCAAACTGTGAAGCTATTTGAATCATTTCCATTCACCATATTTTTTTATTGCCCAGCCCATGACAATTCAAAAACTTCAAGGTGAAGGAAGGCACTCTCACTCCTGGTGTGATCCTTGAATCAGCCTGAATTATTTATTAAACAACATTCCTAGTTTGTAATATGTGGTAATGATACCAATATACTTCTTTGGGAGACATCACTTCTACTGAGTGCATTTCTCTTCTTTTTCCTGGTGTATTGTCTTTGTGGTGAATCAAATACCTTTAATAAATACTAATAAAAATTCCTTTTACCATATATTTAAGTCAACAGGAATTATATTTTGCCATTAAACTACAATGAGATTATATTAAGTGGATCATAATGATTTACAGTAAAGGACAATTATCCAAAAAATTCTGTGTTCACTTGCACATGTAGAAACACGCTTGGCAGAAAAATAGCAAAGCACCTTTTAGCAGGTATACTATATTACAAAACTATATTTTAAAGAACAGGCATGCATCAGTCATGTTTTAGAAACTGGTCAGGTAATTCAAAGCAGTGTGCAAGAGCTGACTTTTGTGGCTAAAAAAGAGCTTTAAATTAAAGAAAATTTTATATGATGTTGGGCTAGTTCATACTGAATTATTAAAACGAACTAGATTATAAAGAGAAACATGCATTAGCTTGGGTTTCTTGGGTAATATGTGTTGTAAGTTATGTTTTAGTTAAGCTAAGCCTTGCTGTAGGGGTTTGTGGACAATAAATACTTTTCCAATTCTCTTCTGAATAATTCCAATCCATGACTGTGTCCATACAAATAACTGCTGGCAGCTTTGTATATTTAGGCATTTTAAGGGTATTTATTCTATACAAAGTGGAACACAAACAAAAGGCAGTCAAAATGAAATGTCAACAAACATTTTCCCAAGCACCACCCCAGGGCATGATATTGAAGGAAAACCCATGTACTTTATTTCATGCCAGACTCTCATATCTTGTGTCTTACTCCCTTCTCTCTAATTGCTTCTTTACTTCTGAAATTCTTGTTTGACATTGACACTGGATTAAGAGAGGCTTCTCCAAATATACTCAGGAGTTACTGGATCTACGTGTTCTTTGATTCTTGCTGTGACTTTAAAGAAAGTGTTTCTAGCTGTTTAAAATTGAATTTTCCTCACTTTGTCTGAATTTTATTTTTCTATAATATTCCATTATCAGCTTCCTCCTTGCTGCACTCCACATGGCATGACAGCACATAGCACAGTGATACACAAGTTTGTACAGAACAGACACTATAGTATTGTGCCATGAGAGATGCTGTTCCCAAGAACAGTATGAATGCAGTTAGGATGACATCCTGCCTAAGCTAATAAAGGCCTGCCTCGCATAGGACCTCAAATGCGGTATGCAGTTGACTTCATTTGATGTAGGTTTCACAGTGTTTTCAGCCTCTCTGCATGTCACTCTCTGTATATATATGCCCACAGCCAGGCTCTCTTCCACTGCTCTTGAATTATATGCCTTTGTCTCTGACCCAAATCTCTCAGTGCACCCACACTGTAACTTGCATTGCTAATTCTTCACATGCATGGACTTTGCCTGGTTTGGTTTACTGGTGTGGTTCTAGACTTGTGGCTGAGATGCCTAAACTTCTTAGATGGGTATTTGCCATTTGTTCTCCAGTGCCTATAATGAAAACTGAATGTCATTGATTCCTCGTGCACAAAGTTTAGGGAACTATAGCTACTGAATGTTTTAGCTGCCATGCTGAATCTTATCAGGGCCTTAGAGCAGGCTGTTCATTGGGTACATAACTTAACAAAGAAGTATGTAAGTTAATGGAGAAATCCACTGTGTGTGAGGGACCCTGCTCCCAAGGGTGTCTAAGCCAAGATTTCCCTTCCCTATGGACAGGTCATATGGTAAGCGCAGAATTCAAACAGTGCCCTAGCCTCACACGTTAACAGTTGCACGCGTTAAGTATTTATTCAGAGAATAAAAACTTAGAAACTAAAAAACAGTCTATGTCTGTAACGGATGAACCAAAGCTAATCCTTGGGAAACAGGTCATTTTGACCTCTTTGATTTTCAAAGCAGGAAATTGTGGAGATTAATTTAGATGCAGAAAGGAAGAATGTCCAGGATTTAATATTTAAACATACACATACATGGAGATACATGCAGTAATGCATTTATAATTCCATTTGAAGAATTTTGGTATTGGTATGGAAGTGTCTTGTTTCTCATAGAAAGAGAGAATTTGCTACCTGTGAAAAAACCCAGATATTTAGACCAGAGCAGAATAGCACCTATGAAAAAAACCAGATATTTAGACCAGACCAGGACAGCTAAAACATGTCACTCGTAGAAACTTGTTTCCTAGGAAATATTGCAAATATTTCTCCAAGTAACTACATTAGAAATCAGTTCCATTGGAAAATAACAATATGAGATAGTGCCTAATGTAACTA
>NW_010112604.1:28526-56878 GCF_000699245.1 Pterocles gutturalis | reverse complement strand
TGCCTTAGATTACCTGTTTATCAATTTCTATTTCCAGATTGCATGAGAAGAACATCAAATTAAATTTGTTATTTGTATGAAACTTTTTGTGTTCCAACTGTAGTATTAATAAAAAATATAAAAAGAGGAGTTAGAGTAGGTATTTAGAATATTGTAATACTATTGTTATGTCACGTTTCTAGGACTAGCTAGAAGTCGAAAAATAGGCTTTGCTTCATTTTGCTTTGTTTGGTTTTTTTAAATTCTGCCTGCCAAGGTCATAGGGGGTGATTCAATCCACCAAAAGCTCTTGCTGATGTTTGCCCTTTGATAAATAGTATTTTGTGAAATCCATACCAGATTTATCTTTGCAATTAACACTGAAAAGAAAAAACTGTAAATTTAAGACATGCATTTGTAATAAAGGGGTAAATTTATTGTTGTTACATAATGAAAATGCTGAATTACAAACATTCTCAATCATGGTAAGCACACAGGCAGAATTGATGTTTCAATGTCTTTCTCCTTGTGTGAACCTGCTTTAATCACTTTTAAAATTACATTAATTTAAATATATTTTAATAAGGTCAGTAAACTTGTAAGTATGATGAAGAGATGGCAATCAAGCTTCTTAATTTTAAGTATTAATATCCACAGTGATGTGAAGACTATAAGAGAGTAATCAGTTAAAACGTCACTTTTGGGAGAATTTGTTGACTGGTCATGACACTGAAAAGTAGTTTCATTTTACTCAAAGTAAAAAATAATACCTGCATCTCAGAAGTAAGCTACCCTTTTCAACAGCACACTGGAATTACCTCCCAAATCTTTGACTTTAGTTGGTGAAGAAAAGAGACATCAGGGAAGGCAATACCTCATAAAAATTATCATATTCTACAACGATATATCAATAAACTTGAAAGAAGAGTGAGAAATTGAAGCTGAGAGTTGACATATAATGTAAATACATCCCATAACATTATAAGATTGGATACTCTAAAGGTAGGACTAAAAGTTACCTGCTCTTAATGTTCTTATTACAGAAAGATTTTGCTACCCTTAAAGAGATGTGAGGGGAAAATAGAAAATCAACAATTCCATTCCATACGACATTATATAGCTAAAGACTACTGTGATGTTACTGTGTAACTGTTTATTAGGGATGCAGTGTTACTTCCTTACAGGCATAAGGACTTTTTTTTTTTTTTTTTTTTTTTTTATGTGGCCCTTTAGGAAACATCACACAACTCTTTAAGAATATACATCTAAGTAATAATACACATTTCCCTTTAAAATCTTCAGTGCTCAGAATCTGGGCTACAACAGTTGTTATTCTGGAATTATTTTCCTTATAAATATTGACATGAGAGTATAGACCATTAATTATGTAACAAAGGACACCCAACAAACCAAGCCAAACCCAATTTTTACTTTCCTGGTGAATATACAATCTAAAGAGTGCTACAGCACTGTAAATATATTTTTAGTCTGGATGAGTATATTTGCTATGGTACATTCCTTCCTAATTTCATCAGAGCAACACAGTGCTGTTGGAGTGCTCTTGTTCAAACCTAAAAGCTTATGTAATAAAAACTGTTAGTGGATATTTGCAGATGAAGTACATGGGTGTCTGAATATGCTGTATTCTCCCTTCTGCTAGCTGTTACAAGATGCTCCACATAGGATGCCAGGTTTTATGCAGTGCTCTTTATTTGTGGCAAATTAGGGAGATGTTCTGGAGCACTGAGGTTGCTGAATCTATTTACCAAATGCCAGGTGACTGTGGTTACCGTTTTATAGGTGAACAACAAGAACTATTCAATTGTGCTTTGAGTGTATACATCCACAGCAGTCCAAATTACACCAGCAGTAGTGTTGCTATTTATACAGGTGGTAATAGCACTACAGAAAATACCACCCACCTGAGAATAAGAGACTGTAGTAAAAGTCCTTATTTATCTGTCTATCAAAATACTCTAAGGCTGAATTCACAAAAGGATAGTGTTTATATTATCAGTGGAAAAACTGTACCTATGTTCCTTTTATGCATGGAAAATGGTCTGTGATCTTTTCTTCAGCTGTGCAAATGAAAATCACTGCAAACATACTATGTACTTGGTTGTGAATAAAGCTACTGGATAGGTATAGACTTGAATGTATGAGGAGCAGGTGTTACAAGATCAAGGGTAAAACTCACTTATGTTTTTAAGAATATCTGTTCTTACCCTTTCATGAATATACATTCTGTACTGGAATAGAGTGGTAGCATATTTTAGCATATAGCTACGAGTGGATTACTATTCTGTCACAGGACATACTAAAGACCTGTGTAGACAACACATGACCTTGCTGAGAGTAATGGTAGCTATCCTGCTCAGTGGGGTCCTGCTGAGACCCCAAACCAGTGGATGCATGCTACCAAACCTCTTCATGTGCAGTGTTTTGCAAGGTGGTGAGGAGGCTGAACAAGCTGTGGTTGTGCAGGGTATAGTAGCTTGGATGTGCTGCTGTACAGTCCAAGTGAGACCCAGGGGATGCAGAGGTTTCTGCACACCACTCCTGGGAGCTCCCAGAGGCAGGGGTAAGTGTGGGCAGGAGCCCTCAGGGACCTCTTTGTGGGTGTCCTAAATCAATAGGAGCTTCCCATTGTATTAGAATACTTAAATGCTGTTTAGCTGGCTGAAGATGAGAAGTGCTGTAGCTGTAATGGTCTGATGATATCACTCCACATTGAGTAGTCAAGCACACAGGCAAGTAAGCCATATGCATTTGGATATATATGTCTGTTTTGGTGAGTGCTGAGATTTAAAAAAATCTCTTCAGACCTGGTGTGGTGGTTTTGGCTGCGATAGAGTTAATTTTCTTCAGAGTAGCTAGTATGTGCTGGAAACGGTGTTGATAACATAGAGGTGTTTTCGTTACTGCTGAGCAGTGCTTACACAGAGCCAAGGCCTTTTCTGCTTCTCACACCACCCCACCAGTGAGTAGGCTGGGGATGCATATGAAGTTGGGAGGGGACACAGCTGGGACAGCTGACCCCAACAGACGAAAGGGATATTCCACACCATATAATGTCATGCTCAGCATATAAAGCTGGGGGAAGAAGGAAGGGGGGTGATGTTATGACATTTACCTTCCCAAGTAACTGTTAACGTGTTTCCTGGAGATGGCTGAACACCCACCTGCCATGGGAAGTAGTGAATGAATTCGTTGTTTTGCTTTGCTTGCATGCGTGGCTTTTGCTTTCACTATTAAACTGTTTTTATGTCAACCCACGAGTTTTCTCACTTTTACTCTTCTGATTCTCCCCCCGATCGCACTGGGGTGAGTGAGCAAGTGGCTGAGTGGTGCTTAGCTCCTGGCTCAGGAGCCTCCAGGGGTGAATTTCATGTTAACATCTTGATAATTGCAAAAGCTGAGGGGGACCAAGGGGCATAATCCATCAAAGTATATAGTGACCATTTCTTCTAATAACTATTATATTTTCTAAGTGGGCTATTATGGATTTTATACCTTCGCTGATAAAATTTATTTTCTTGTAAGTGGATTTGGATTAAGATGGAATAAGACTTTAAATGGTAAATGTATTACTTTCGCACTAAATACATGTGATTGTTTTGGCCTGATGCCCAAGAAGAGCTAAGAATACTTAGCATAAAAATACGCTTTAGCGTTAGTATTTTTTAAACTCTCTAAACATTTGCCAAAAAGCTATAGATGCCTGTTCCCTCTCTATGTGTTTTGTGTTCTATAGCTTTTGGATGCATTCTGCTGTGGGTTCTAGTAACTCTAAATAGTTTGATTCTGGAAGTGGGATTAAATGAAATATGCACAGATGGCTAGTAGAGGCTTAGTCAGGCTATTTGCCATTAAAGAACAACAGTGTTTTGTCTTGGCTAATGCAGTCACTGAACCAAAACCTTGTCCAGGGAAAATTAAGGGTTCTAAGAGTCCTGCCTGACTAGATTGTCATATGCATATAAGTGTAGTTGATTCATGAATACAAATACAATTCTGGATGAATACAAATACAATTCTGCATGAATAGAAATACAATTCTGGATGCCTCATTTTCTTTTCAAATATCGTCAGCCAGGTGTGGACCTTCAGCCCCCACTAACTTGCTACATTTGTCACACCTGGGTGACATACACTGGTGCCTGTAGAGACCTTGTATGGGAGAGAGAAGGTCTGACTGGAGTAAAATGTAGATTCCTCAAGGTAAGTATTAGGGGACAGAAATTTGCGAGAGAGTCAATTGTTGGCACTTTAATTTGGATTAAACTTGAACTTTTAAAGTTGATTTATTTAAGGTCAAGCACTGGTTTAATGTTTAGGATTTAGAAATGGATAGCTCCATGATAAGGTTGATAAAGCATTTTAGCAGAGATGGGATGAGACAGTGATGGGAGAGGAATTAAGCATGGAAAAGTAATGTGTGTGGAAGGACCTTAGGGACAGGACCAGGAGTGGTACACAATGCTGTTCCCAGTGCCTTTGCAGGAGCGATATCTGGAGGAGAAGATGCTAATGTGAAACAGCTTGCATACCAGTCCTGCACCTACCAAATATGTGCTGTGTTCCTCAGTGAGAATACCTGACTTGCCTGTGGCAGATGCAGGCAATCTGAAAAAATGTCTGTGTAAGCACATCAAAGGCTCATTGTGGTGCAAACTAGTGGACATCACCTCACTTGTGGAAGACACTGGTGGAGTTTGTGATGACCCTCTTAACATCCCAGGCTTAGTCTAAGCCTTAACGAGCTACCATGTTCAGGCTATAACAGATGATCCAAATGCTTGGCATTGTAAAGGCCTATACAAATCAAGGAGAAACCTTAACGTATGTCAGCCATCACAGCAGCTATCTTCTGAATATGGCAACAGGTTTCCTTGAGTCACTGCTGTTTACAGTAAATGGAATCATAGAACCATAGAACGGTTTGGGTTGTAAGGGACCTTTAAAGGTTATCTAGTTTAACTAACCTGCAATGAGCAGGGACATCTTCAACTAGATCACATTGTTCAAAGCCCCTTCCAACCAGACCCTGAATATTTCCAGGAATGGGACAACTACAACATCTCTGGGCAATGTGTTCCAGTGTTTCAGCACCCTCATAATAAAAGATTTCTTCCGTATATATATTCTGAATCTACCCTCCTTTAGCTTAAAACCATTACTTCTTGTCTTACGGCTACATGCCCTATTAAAAAGTCTGTCCCCATCTTTCTTGTAAGTCCCCTTTTTAAGTATTGAAAGGCCTCAATGCGGTGTCCTTGGAACCTTCTCCAGGCTGAACCCAACTCTCTCAACCTGTCCTCATAGGAGAGGTGGTGTTCCATCCCTCTGATCATTTTTGTGGCTCTTCTCTGGACCTGCTCCAACAGGTCCGTGTCTTTCTTGTGCTGAGTATGCCAGACCTGGATGCAGTGCTCCAGGTGGGAGTACCCCATGTTCATACCCTGGAGTCATACCCTGGTTCCTGTAACAATGCAAATCTCTGAGCTGGGCCAGGTGCCAGACACAGATTTTGATTGCCAGCATATGGTTCCTTGATTATTTTCTTGCAAAAGGACGTTGCTAAATGCATTTTTTTCATACTTACTTAAGTTCTGATTAGATTATATGCTCAGGCCAAAATTGGCATTTGCTTCCCTTGGTGACATGATTTTATGTGTTTTGCATTTCTCCTCTACAATTCCCTTTTGCAGAGAACCACACTTACTGCAATCTGATTCTTCCCAAATGCTTAAGCCTAATATGCAGTGGAAGGATATAATCACAACGTGCACAAGTGCACATCAGTTGCATTGTGAACGGTGGTAGTATTTGCATCATTTCAAGTGTGTCATCTGTACATTGAATTACAGAAAATAGGTTTACTATTTGCAGCATGTTGCACATTGCATGATAAAGGCAGGGATCACAATATGTCTTTGCCACTGAGGACAAGATCTCAGCAGGTGACTTCATTGCTCCTTCACAGGCCAGACTTGAAGAATTCAAGAATAACTTCCAAAGGTCCAAATGGTTTATGTTGCGTGGTCCAAATTGTGATAGAGTGAGAAAGTAACTCTATGATGGAAGACTTAAGAGGGAGAAGTTCAAGAGAAAGTAGGAAAAGAGTTTAGTCTCTTTTTCCCCAGTTCTTGGGTCATGGTGATTTTCTCTGTCAACAGGTCTGACAGATTTTTAGGCACTAACTGTTCATGCAGGTACAGACTTTCCTTCTATGAGCTGGTAACAGGAACACAGGGCTTTGCCTAATAACGTTTAGGAACCAAGACACTTCAGAGCAGTGAAGGTGACTCACTTGAAATCACCATGATCCATGGTAAAACTGCTAGTGGGAGTGTCTGTCAGATCAGGCAGCCCTGACTGTGCTCCAGTTAGCTGTGTTTGTAGTTGATGTTACAAGTCTGAAGCCTGTTGTGGTTCATGGTCACTGAAGTTCACAGCAGTGATGGCTTTTCCATTTTAAGGAAAAGACCAATAATTGCTTTAAAGTACTTATGACTGTGATTAATGGAACAGGGAGGAGACTGAAAACCTAATATTTTAGTAGACTGGCAGAAGTGGGAATTGCAAAGGCAGGGACCCTACTATGTTGAACCTCTAAGTTACTTAGTATGCTCAGACACCCCATACTGACTACAATGGGGACACTGTGCTGAATTTCCCTTTGGACATTTCCAGCCAATTGCCAGGCAGATTCTTGGCTGTCTGAGGGTTTTATTTTGGCCGCTGAGAATATCCCTCACAGTTTTAACTAAGTTGCATAGAGTCCTGTGTATTCCTGCTACCCAGAGAGAGAAGTACATCATAGGCAGTTTTATGTTTAGTTAGAAATATGGTATCTCTTTTGATGGAGACTAAAACACTGACACTGTTTTAGCTGCTGCAGTACAGAGGGTGTTAGTGATCTCTTAGGCTCTCAGACTTTTATCCCTACTGGGTGCATCACTACTTCCTGAGGTCTACATATGCTGACACAGTCATTACAGAACTCAGCCAAAAATCTGCACTGTGTTCTCCACGAGGGGCACTTACAGCACCAAAGCACAGCACAGCCAGAGCAATAAGAGGGCCATGTCCCTTATACTGTGCCTTAGGAGTCTGAGGAAGCCTTCTGAAGCAGCTCTGCAACTTCCAAATTGCTTTTACATGCTGAGAGAAGAATGAAGATATGTAGGAGGATGGCTATTTCTCAGGGTTGTGTGATTATCCTAGAAATATGAGTCCTTGTGCCCAATCTTTCACCCTCTTGTCAGCAGCAGGAGAGACAATCTCACTTCTGAGCACAGAACACTTCCCCTTTACTCTCTCCTTGTTTTGTCCAAAGAGCCCTACACTCAGGGCTCTTCTTGGGATGGCAAAAATCAATGCTGCTAATGCTCTTAAGAAACTTTAAGGTGAGCTGGCTACTCATACAAGCTAATTTAAAGGCAACATGGTTATGTCTGAATGATTTCCAGTGACTATAGCGTAGACGTGTTGTTTCAGGTATGCCCATTCTCCTTGGCTAAAGGCACATTGGAACGTATTGCTTGCTATATTATAATACAATTACAGTGTGTAGACCTATTCTGGCACTGAAACACCATAAAATAAGATTGGAATACTTTTAGTTTCGTGTCTGAATAACAGCATCAGCCTGAAATCCTGCAGTGGAGTTTACATCATGGGCAGAGGTACATAAGGACCTGTGAATATTCTTCTACTTTATGACCTATAGCTTCTCTCCTTCTGGCAGATCTCACTGAATGACTCTTAAATTGTGCATTGAAATTTGCTTTTGTGGAAGTAGCAGCATTCTTTTAAACCATTTTATGAAGAAAGCAGCATACAAAAGACAGCCTTTCCTAATCCCTCTCTGTCTCCTTCATTTCTGGGCCTCTGTGCTTAACCTTTAGTTCCTCTCCCACCTGGAAAGAGGTTCTTATGCTGCTTTCTAACGTTTACTAACCTTGCAGTTAAAAACTATTGGCTTCCTGCAATGCCCAGAGGAGTGGAAAGAAGAGTTGTAGTTCAGATGGCCTAAGGGTGATCAGATCCATTTCCCTCATTTGGTATTGCTTGTTCAATTTTGGTCTTTACCGCAATGAGAAGAAAGAATAAAGTAGACACATCTGGACTTCCAAAATTACCCTTAGCAAAGTAAATTCTCAGTAAGAGATAGATCAAAAAAAAAAAAAAAACCAAAACAAACAAACAAAAAAAAAAAACCAACTTTGATATGGAGGTGCAGATTGGAAAAAAAAAAAACAACTTTTCAGATTGTATGACTGATGGTGTTGCTAATCCTAAAGGTAGGTGGCCAGCTTCAGGAGGAGTTCACAGGAACACTCCTTGTCCCTCCCATACCAAGAGCTGGGATCCACAGAAGACATCAAACTGAGAAGAGAGATCCCATGGCTAAGGAACTACTTTCTAAGGCTTTCACCCTCATGGTTTGAGTGCCTTTGAGAGACTTGAATTTGGGTATTAGCCCTCTACTTGGGGATTAGGTGCTCTTGGACAAGCGCTTTCTTTTGAGATGTGTGTGTCCAGCCACTGTGGGGGGTCCGTCAGGGCAGATCTGGGCAACCAGGGCCTGTCCCACTACCCCAGCAAGGAGCAGGGCAGTCGGGGCACTGGGACAGGCCCAGCCCAGGCATCAGACACGTCCCTGGGGACAGGCTGAGACTGGGTCAGGACACAAGCCTGCAGGAGGACCCATCTTCGGTGGGGCCCATAGCCAGGTACGGAGACTGGCCCCAATGTAGTTTTCTGGGGCAGGGGCTTGTGGCCCTGGGGGGCTGAACTGGAGTCCTGGGCTGTGGGCAGGGCAGGGGAACCCTGGCTCGGGTGGGCAGGACAGGCAGGGTTGGCAGTGCCTCAGGGTGCCGTGATATTTTGCACCCACCTTTTGCGTTGTAACCAGGTAACAAGAGCATTCACTGAAGGAGGAGAAGGTATGGTTCCCAGCCCTCCCCACCCAGAGGGGTCTCTATTCACCTCTCCCATATTACTGGAGACTGCCCTTGTGTTTTGGCACTTCCACCCTTTTCTCCTCCATGGTGCAAAACCCAGTCTAAGGTTGCCAACTCTTCACATGTGCTGCAGAGGGAACCAATTTACTCAAGTCAGGCTTGTAAAGCCCACTCTACTTTTGGATCTGGGAGGCCATTGTCAGTATGGCTCTCAGCAACTTACCTACTACCATTCCAGCACTGGTTACTGTTAATGTGTGCATGTGCTGCTGTCCTTTCATGGAAAAGGTGAAATTTACACTTTTATACCTCATTACTTTAGAATAAATTGTATTTGAAAACTTACATTTTATCAAACTTTTGTTTTCATCTCATTAAACGTCTGCTTTAGTGTGAATACCAGTGTATTAAAGCCATGGATGACACTGAAAATCATAATCTCCCCAGTACGATAAAGGAAGAGGATGTAAATTAGAAAGCTTTCTCAAAGTCATTGTTTAAAATTTCCTTATAGGGAAGTATATGAACCAGTAATATAATAAAAAACTCCCTGACTTGCTAGTTCTGAAGGAATTGTGAAGGAAATACAGTTTTAATTACTCCAATGAACTTTTGAACAAGCCTAGCACTGAAAATAATAGAAGTTCTCAAACTGCTTAAACTTTTAAATAAGCCCACTCTGAACCTTCATCGTGAATGTAAACTAAAATAAGGGAGGACTTCAAATGGTAGAACACATAATTCATTTATTTTAAAACACTTTAATTGCATGTGAAAATAAAAAAACCCTCATGTTATGTAAGCAAAATGCATATTTGTATACCTCTCCCAAGTGATTTATCATATTTTCAGAGGTGCAGAGTGAAAAGATGAGGGACAAAGGACACAGCACACAACAGGGTAAATTCTGATTAGGTATCAGGATAATTTTTTTCACTACGATATTGGTCAAACTTTGTATCAGATTGCTCAGAGACTTGTAATAGCTGTATCCTTGAAAATATTCTTGACTATAATGAAGAAGTCCCTGAGTCCTCTGAACTGGCTGAGGCTTGAGCATTGTCTGGACCTGTTGATAACCATTGGTCCATTTGAACCTATATATCATTCTACAGTTGGGTAAGATTCAGAGGATTGCAAGTGCAAAAAGGTGAAAATCAGGAATAGTGGAAAAAGTTCTCTAGCAAGCTTTGGACCTTGACCTTTCATTGCGCAGCATACATTATTTGAATGAAAACTGAAGTAAAACCATGCTGTAACTACAATAGTTCCAATTCAAATTATCCCAGTGGCATGTAATGGATTAATATAAAAAACCCCCATATTTTAGTTACTGGAGACACTATTTTTATAAAGGCTATGAAATATTATAAAAATGAACACTACATATTCTACAAAAAAAACCCAACAAACCCAAGACGAGATCGTTGGGATCTTTAACATGTATCTTTAATTGTTCCACTTGATGAAACAAGGTGGTGTGGTCTTTAACCTGTCCTTGAATTCACCCAATTCTGAAAGCAAATCTGATTTGGATATAACAAAAGTGACAGGAACATGGAAACAGTGTGAGAAGGTAGAATTTATCTGTAAATTACCAACTGGCAGTCTTTCCTGGCTCATTTGAAATGCTCTTGCCATCCTGCTTCAGATTAAGTCTTAAAGTTATTGACATTACCTAATGCCTGGAAGGGTTGATGCTTGTGTTATTATTATTAACATATTTGATAATCATCCCACAGAGAAGTGGCACAAGGTGGTTTTTTTTTTGTCAGCAAAACAAAAATCCTATCAAAGAAAGCAAAATTTAATTAAAAGCATTATAACAAAGATTTTCTTGTGCTATATTTTGTGTAGCCTCAGGCAATGCTGACTTGCCCAATATAATTTTGTTGTTGTTTTTACTTCTAGTTTTTGTATTTATGTGGTTCTCTCCCCCTACTACTGAAGGTAAATAATAATATATCTACTTCCCTTGGCTGAGTCCTAGACAAACACAGAAGTGGTTTACCATGCTATTTGAAGTGAATGGAAGGTCTGAGGTAGAGCAGGGCTCAGTCAGGGCTGGCAGGGAGTCAGATGGATGAAGTGGTGATGGTGTCCCTCCAGGATGGAAATTCTGTAAATGAAAATGGGGCCGGAGTGGGTATTTCACCTCTGCAGACAATTCCTCTTCCTGGAAATGTCCTTCCCTTTCCAAGCCTTGTCATGTGGTCTTTCTCAGGAAAAGACAGATAGCTATTTGGTATTTTCTCAAAAACTATGGAATATTATTTTTCTTGATGTCAGTACAAATGTGCTATATAGGAGTCTGTCTGAAATTAACTGGCAACTATTGTCATCTGTGAAGACACAGGATTTTAAAATAAATTAGAATAAAAACAACCAAAACACTTGATGCAATAAAAAGTAATTATATTTGGCATTAATGAGAGTAGAAAAAATATTAGGAGAGAGAAAGACCGTGAGAAAGAATCAGGGAAAGGAAACAGAGAGGAAATAGCAAAACCCCAACAATTATTTTTTAAATGATTTTAAGTGATGTCCATATGTTTTGTGAGATGTGACATGTACAGAAGCTGTGGGACAGAGGTTACGAAAAGCACTGGATGATTTCCATGAGAGTAGCAGTAACAGTCTGGATTTCATTTTGGGTCCCAACCTTTGTGTCTTTTACCAGAGCTGACTGATCAGACCACGACATGTCGGAAGAAATGTGCTGGAGACACATGAGCCTTGCAAGGCTTATAACTTCAGCTGAGGGAAACAACGTGGCTGCATTTATACTTTAATTAGCAGGAGAAAATCTCATTAAGTCCAGGGAGTTATGCCAATTTACACTAGCAGAGGAGTTAGTCCTTAATATTTTGGTATTATCTCACTTGAATATAAATAATAAATATTTTTAACAGTCTGTATTCTACCTACATTATTGCATGCAGTAAATTAAATGAGCTAGTAATGTAATTCAAAGTCTATTATGAGGGCTTGTATCCTGCTAACTGGGTCTGAAAATAAGAAGCAGCTATTATGCAAATGTCACAGTCAAATTAATGACACATTTTAGATGATGAGCTTGACCCATACACAAGTCTCGCCACTTTTTTTGTGCCTATTAGAAATCAGAAAGGTTTATAACATGAACATGCTTACCAGTCACCTGACTTCATAGAATCATAGAATGGTTTGGGTTGGAAAGGACCTTAAAGATCATCCAGTTCCAACCCCCCTGCCATGCGCAGGGACACCTCCCACTAGAGCAGGTTGCTCAAAGCCTCATCCAGCCTGGCCTTGAACACCTCCAGGGATGGGGCATCCACAACTTCCCTGGGCAACCTGTTCCAGTGTCTCACCACCCTCACAGTGAAAAATTTCTTCCTAATGTCTAGTCTAAATTTACCCTCTTTTAGCTTATACCCATTACCCCTTGTCCTATCACTACACTCCCTGATAAAGAGTGCCATCCCATCTCTCCTGTAGCCCCCTTCAGGTACTGGAAGGCTGCTATTAGGTCTCTCCGGAGCCTTCTCTTCTCCAGGCTGAACAACCCCAACTCTCTCAGCCTGTGCTCACAGGGGAGGTGCTCCAGCCCTCTGATCATCTTCGTGGCTCTCCTCTGGACTCACTCCAACAGGTCCAGGTCCTTTTATATACTTGGGGCCCCACAGCTGAATGCAGTACTCCAGGTGGGGTCTCACTTATCCTAAACCACTTATGTCTCCACACAGAGGTCTTAGGCATGTGTACATGAAGGTAAAAAGGCAAAAAAAAATTCCTGGGTTCATACAGCTTTATGCTTCACTTCAGTGCAGCAACAAAGTAACTTTAGTACCAGTTTGTTCAACACTGACCTTTTTAATATGTAAATAAATCATCTCCCTGCACAGTGTAACCAACAGGATATAGAGTGATTGATTCAGAAGAAATTGCCTTGAAAATTTCCATTAAATGCTTTTATGAGGAAGTCTGCTGGTATAGCATGGTCAAATATAACATGTAGGATGTGTTCATGAAGCATGTAGTCTCAGCACCGTAGTCTCTGACTACAGAGAATGTTTACAGTCACACGGAAACTCACTGTTTCTGTGGTTGTTCAAAGCATTTTTATTTGAAAGAAAAGCAGTAAAGGCAGATGACTAACAGTACAAACTAGGTGACAAATAAGTATCTCTATATTGTACATATTCATAGACAGTGTCAGAACTGACGAGATATGATCCTTTCAGAAACAAAAGATTTCCATGATGAAAGACAGAAATAAAACAAACATAAGAATTCTTTGTCATAATTTGTTGCAAAAAATGTCTCCTAGCATGCAGATCCCTGGATTCCTGCAGTCATGAAGCCTTTATTTCTCCTTGTGAAGGCAGTCTTAAAACTTTTGTAAATGTGCTTTGCATATCAAGGAGCCTGGTTCAACTTCTGCAGGGTTGTTATTGTGAGGTAGGATGGAAAAATGTCTCTGAAATTTTGGTAGGGTCTACATTTTCTTTCCCCTATGAATTCCTGTCTCTTTGAGTGTTTTGACAACAGCTGAGGTCAGTGGGCTCTTCTGATGGAGAACATCTCTGATGCTCTCTGCTACTTGTACAGATGATAGTGTGTGCTGAGAGCAGGTCCTGCCTGGATATTGGGGGAATAAGGAGAAACCATGACACACACCTACAAGTTCCTAGTGTTTGCTGATAACAAATATCAGCCCTGAAAAGAAGAAAAAACATTGACTAGCAAAAGGAGTTCCCATTTATCAATAGCTAGATCTCCAAACTTTGGCAATAGCTTCTCCAAGATGCCAGGTGTTGACACTGCTGGTGTCAATCAGTTCTCTTGTTGAAGCCCATATAGCCATCAAAAACATCACCTGAAGCTTCCACAAAGGTCAGTCCTCTGTGCTGGCAAAGTGGGGCAACTTGCCAGACATATCAGATATAAAAAAGTTTATATTCATTCTTCCTGGTAAGGAAAATCCCTGTGACACTGAGGAAATGGTAAATTCCCCATCAGCTGAGACATCATGGTGTTGGTCTCTGAACTTTTACATAAAGAGGCCAGTGTTTCTGGCAGCCATGATATGTTGGAGGAGCTTATCATCTTTTGCTGCTGACACCTTATGCCACGATTGCTTAACCTTATGCATAACCTTACACCTCTTGTCCATTTTGTCAGGAATAAAAATGGAAAGGTTGGATTTCACCATGCAGTACTAAAGAAAATGAAGGACTATTCATAAAAGTACAGCCACAAATGGATTTGACTGCAAAAGCTTTTAAAATATTTTATTTTAGTTTGATAATAATTGTATGGTGAGTACTTCTCTGAAATTAAAAAGACGATATATAATATGCTGCCTTGCATTTAATCAGAACATTTTGTAATACCACTTGTATGAATAGCTTTGGACAAAATGCAGTTGAGTTGTTCTTAATTTGTTCACTGGAGGACTGCCATTTTTTTTTTTTTTTATTATTTACAACAATAGAAAGAGTGAAAAAAATGATCACAAAAGCTGTGGGCCCAGAATCTCAGTTATCACTAAACAGCTCACAGAACATCTTGGGAATGACAGCGTGTAGGCATATAAATATAGACTTTTCACTCCTGTGGATATGTATGCCAGGATGGTATCCATATTTTCCAACCTCTCTTTTTCTTGTAGCAGTTACTGGATGTTTAAGTACACCAAAATGCTGGGAAAAAAATTGAGAATTTTTTTCGCAAAAAACCTGAGTTCACTAAAAACAAAAGACAATCACCTTTTTCACCTTTTTTTTTTTTTTTTTTTTTTTCAGGTGTTAGCAAATGGGCTGTAAAATTTCTATGGCTATGTAGAAGGCCAATGGGTACCTGTAATGAACTCAGCTGCACGTTTTGTATAATTTTCAAAGGAGTGGTGTGTTAGGCTGGGCGGGAAACAGCAAAAAAAAAAAAAAAAAAAAAAAAAAAATCCAGAAGCACAGCACTGTATGGTATATGAGATAAATCCTTTTTACTATAGCAAGATTGTGAAGTTAGAAGGGAATTATCCTGCACATATTGTACTCCTAAAAGGAATAGTACAGCAATATAATACAAGTTTCTAAAATATAATTCTCTAAATTAGCTGTGTTGAAACACATTAAATTAGGATTTATCACAAAAGATTCATCTATGTCCTGTAACAGAATGCTATGCAGAATGAACAAACTTTTCCCTGGAGGGACTATTTAAGGACAGATCTTGGCAGCTTTTGTAGCCACAAATGACTGCATAGCTTTGGTAGAGGGTATGTTATAGTGCTAATCTTGACAATATAACTAATAAAGTGCTTGTTTTCAGCATCTTCTAGCATTATTGTGCTCTGTAAGAGCCGTAGAGCTGTTCTTCTCATTTTTTCAGGAGGGCAGTTAACCCTGCATGTAATCTCACATACACAGAAGCAACAAAGTGGCTGAAAAAGAAACTGCATGATGCTGCAGCCTTCGCCAGAGATAAGGACCCTAGTTCTCCTCTCTGTTACACTGATTTGATGCCAGTGTTACTTCACTAACTTCAGTATAATTCGCGCTGCACCTCATGTAAAACAGTGTAGAAGCAAGTCCAAAGGGGGATGTTTTCAGGAACTTTGTGCATTTGCTGTGTTGCTCTTACAGATTAAGCGTGTAGCCCACTTCAAATATGTCCCCCACAAGACCTAGATAAAATGGAAATGCCTCAGCTGAGCAGCAAAGAACACGTTTACCATTGCACACAGGTAATGCTTATCACCTCAAATAATTGCAAGCAAATTAGTATAACTGTCTAAAACAGTGTTTCTTCTACTGGGAATTTTACTTTAAATGCTTTACTCATCAGAAAGCTTTTCTTAATGAACAAAACTGACATTACACTGGGACATTACCTGGAAGAATGTGGTGAGTTTACTAGGCGTAAGAGACCTAAGTGAAATGATAATCCCAGGACAGTGAATGAGACATGTTGATGTTCTGATTAGCAGTCTTTTCTGCAAAATTTCACTTAGACACTGGCTCTTCTCAATGTTAGAGCTGGGCTCTGCAATGAAATCCAAAGCCAGACTGTAGCCCTTTTCCCTCCTGTTTTGGAAAAATACTTGTTGAATCATTAAACAAAATATTTCATTCCTTTACCCTTGAGAAGCTGGCTGTATTTAAGAAGCCAAGGCTAGGATATATTGCATATCTAAGCATCTTTATGTTACCTTGTCAGTTTTTATGGGTTTTTGTGTCATTCCCAGATGACTGCCAGAAAGAAAATAACCCCTATGGGAAAGTGATCTTTTTAAAAAAAGAAGAAGATGAAAAAGATTCCCCAGACATACATTTAATGTTCTAGAGCTGTCTGACTTCATTGAGGGAATAATTTTTCCTGGAGCAAGTCACAATAACTTCTGCCCTTAATTAACCTTCCTACTGGCATACTGCTAGGCTGCCAGCAATATGATTTTCATCCTTTTGTCTCATACTCACAAGGCAACATTTATTTTATCTTATTAAGCTGACATGAACGCAAAGTGCTACTATTTTTCACTACAAACAGCTCCTAAATTCCACTCACCTTTTGAAATTCAAAAACTAGGAAGAAACAAATACTTCTAATGAAATAAGCTGGAGGTTTTTTTAAATGACTGCAAACCAGAAAAACACCTTTTTTTCCCCAAATTTTCCAAGCAAAGAGCAAAAATTTAATGTGACCTCACTGTGTGTGGATACCTTAATCTGAAGAAGATACAATATGAAAAATATTGTAATCTTTGCCTAGATAGCTTCTGGCCATTGAATACACAGAATGTTACCCACTCCAAGAGAAGTCAATTCAAATATGAATACTCCCTATTGAACAAAGGAAAGAAGCAAAAGACTGCTAATGGCTTTCGATAAAGCATATGAACAGCCAGTGTTTGAAGATAAAGGAAGAATATCCCAGGTCCTTGAAAAAACAACCCATTAATCAGTCACAGTAAATGGGAGGTTTAAATGAAGAAGCATTTGGCAGACTCGGATGCTAATATGTGCAGACTCCACAAGGCACCCTGTCTAATAGAGCAACACAAATAAAAAGGTATTAAAATTTCTGTATTCAGGCATGTCTGGCAGCACTGCAATAACTTTTTAACTGATGACGATATGAATTGCCATGCCAGGCAATTTGTTCATCTAGTTCAGCGCTTGGCTTCTGGAGGTGACTAGCCCCTGTCTGGCCAAACTCCTCCTTCTCCCCTTCTGTTTTTGGCCTAAAGGTTATGTTGATAGTTGCCTTATAAAAATCCAGTATAGAATCTCAGTGAAAGAAATAATTGTTTTTTTAATGTAAACACAAATTCTTCTGTTTTGGTGGAGCCAGAATTTTCTTGAGAATGAGCATCAGGCATGCGTAGAAAAAAAAGAATCCCTCTGAGGAACAAATTTGAGGTAGTTAGTAATTTTTTTTTTAATTCTTGAAAATGTGATTAAATACACAGTCTTAGGTCAATACATATGGCAACATACAGCTGTTATATGACATCTGTGAATGAATCAGAAGTGGTGTGCACTGAAATTTGGAACTTGCAAGCCATTTTGCACACACAGTTCTTGCCTGTGTCATAAAGTCACCAAAACAGGCCTCTTGTTTAACACCAACTTAAGGACTGCACTGGAAGCCTTTTTATCTTTTGATTCTTTGTGTTTTCTCCTTTGGACTTGTGCGTACTTCATCCACATCTTCAGATCACCCTGAACCTTGTCATGCATAGCTCTGTTTATATGCCATAACACAAAACAGTGTTCTGGGTTTCTGATGTCAGTTGACACAGCTTTTGCAAACTTTCCTTTCAGTGCAAAAGGATCATGAGCCTTTGTTTCCAAACCATGTTTTTTCTCAGCTATGTGAACAGAGAACTTTAGAGAAACTTATATCCCATTTCTGACCCTGCTGGAACTACTGATATCTGTATTAACCAAACCTGCTTATTTCCTGTTCAGCAGAAAGAAGCAACTTCATTTGTCTTTTCCATTACTAGAGCAGCTAGCAAAATTGACAGTACTACAGTGTCTCAAAGCCTCAAAGCATTAAACAAGAACAGCATTAAACACAATGTATTTGTGTTAACATCTCATAGTGCATAAACTCATGTTTTTACATTGAGCTTTGCAGTCAGGCCTAAAGACTAGTGGTCTAGACTGGAAGTCAAGAGCTCTAGATTTAATTATGTCTTATTCTGCATCTTTGGGATTCTCTTGGGTAAATCAATTACTCTGTGTGCCTTAGTTTCCCATCCATAAAATGACCTTTGTGAAACGCTGTGAAGTCAGTGGTTTCCCCGTGCAATGCAGTGCTATGTGTTATTACCACAGCAGGTATGCTGTTGAACAGCAGTTCCTGTAAGTGGGATGTGAGGGATGAAGACATCAACAGCTGGTGACTACCATGCACAACTCTTCACATAGAGCCGTAGCATTCTATTGGAGCCAGTCATTATGAGCCTATACCAACTCTTTATGTCTGGTGCTTGATCCTGTCAATCCCTAAAAATAAAAGCTTACACCACCAACAGTTTCATGTAAAAAAAAAAGGAAGTATTTCCTCACAGAGTTTATCTTTAAGTAAATGTCAGACAAGTCAACATGTCAGACATGTCTCTGAGGTATTCCTAATTGCATTGGGGCAGACAAGCTCATTTGAATCTGAGAACTGAAAATTTGACTGTGGAGGGCCTTTTAGTATATGCTGTAGTTGATGGCCAATGGGAAGTGATGAAGCTTGTATTGAAATAAACTTTGTTGTGTTAGTGTATTTTTAAACCACAGTATTTGTGTTGGGTAGCGTTAGGAGAGAGGGTGCTCAGAGGTATGGCATCAGGTCAGGATGTTGGAGAGCTGGATGCAGTTTTGAGTTTTTCACTACTTTGCCCATGATTTTTATTACATCATCTTGCCACTTATGCCTCAACTTATGAAATGGGACTTGTGATCCTGATTTACTTGCAGAGTGAGATCTAGAGGTTAAAAATAAGAGGAGACAAGATTTGTGTATTACTGTTATTATATAAGCAATAAGATAGTAATAATGAAAGATATTCAAGTACATTCTTTCCCCTGTACTAACCAAAAGTAAGACTTGGCTTTGAAATCAGAAAAAAAGACCCCTGCTCATTTTGAAAACAGAGATTTCTATTTTCATTGGTTAGTAAAGGTTGAAATCTGGGCTACTGCTGGGACTGCACCTACAGCCTTAAAACATGGTTGTCCAATGCTTAAAAAGTTAAAACCTCACAAGTATTGGAAATAAATTAGTAGAATAATCTGGTAAACATCTCTCAAATGAAAGTCAAATACTTCTGCAACAGTGGATGTATGTTCCTCCAGATACAGGCTGAGGGGTAAATTACTGACCTCATTCCACCAAGGGATACATTCCACCTGGGGTCAGGACAACCTTTTTCTTTCCTTGCAGAAATGAACTCTGAAGGGATTATAAACACAGTAAGGCAGGATGTAGCTTGGATTGAGAGATCTTATTCCCAGATGAAGAAACACTAAGGAAGCAAGAGTAATTTTTGGAGGATATATTGAGGGTGTACTGTACAGTTATATGATAAGCAAGTTGTGGATCATTAGCAACGCTTCCTATGGGATCAGCTCTTCTTAGACTTACCACAGAGATTTGGTAGCTTAAATCTGACTGCTTAGTTTTCCTGCTTAAAGCTGATTCTTCTTGATAGAAACTTTAGCTGTGACAGTGCCTGAACTAGAAACAAAATTGGCATTCACCCTGACAGTAAGTAAAGGCATCTGCAATCCATAAAGGTAGCAGTGCCAGTATTGGCATCTGCCTTGTTTCTGGTCTCACAGCTCTGCTGTTGAGAGCAGCCCATATTACAGCCCTGATCTCTGGCATGAAAGTTGCTCCATTCCCTGGAAGAAAGGTTTGTGTTGTTGTGGTGCCAGTTTTTACAATGATGCAGACTACTGGTGTTGGAAGGGACACAAAATGAATGAATTCCTCAGGAAACCCCTAGAAACTGTATGTGGCTTGTGGGCCTTGTTAGCTGTGTCACAGCAGATGCACTGTCTGTGACATTTTTGGCTATATCTGTGTACGTCCGCAGATGCATCAGAGAGCTCCCTTCTAGTAACTTCTGTTGTTATTGAGCTGTGGCAAGGTTTAAAGTATCAACTTTTCTGTTTCCTAATTCTATAGATTTTTATTTTAAACTTAAACGCAGAAATACAATATTCTAAAAAAAGAAACATGCCACAGAGTCTAACAAAACTGAAGTTGTAGTCAAAATTTTGAACAGGATTATTTTTCTCCTTGATCCTCCACTTCCAATCATGATCCTTTTTCAGTCCATAATGATCTTGCACTCTGAGGTTGGGCACTATACCCAAGAATGTTATGATTTTAAAAGCTCTATATTGCTATCAGTGCATTTTAAATTAATGTTAATAAACCACCTGGTATCACTATCACATTGCTTGGTAGGATGGCTTGACGTGCTTACCTCTTTCCAAAAGGAACCTCATGTGTTCAATGCAGCTGGAAGACGAAGGATATCTTACTCATCAGCGGGGCTTATATAGTCTGTGTGTCTGAGTCAGATGACACTGTGCAAAGAATTGTGTGTTAATGGGAAATATTTCAAATAAAGTTGGTGGTTCAATAATCTGTTCTGGGACCGTAGTCTTAGGCTTTCAAAGCTGCTAGACTTTGCAATCTTTGAGCAGCTGTCTCAATTACAAGAATTGTCTCTAATGCTCATATTTTCCTCTGAAATCCCTGCAGCAATGATGACCAAGTGGCTGAATACTGCCCAATTTAGTCACATTCTCTGCCTTGTCAGCTGTCTTCATATTTCTTCTTACACAAGCTATTGTCTCCTCCATGACAACTTGCCTCTATAGGTTTTCCTCTTTCATGAAACATTCCTCTGCTTTTTCCCCCCTCATTTTTTCTTAAGCCCTTTTTCTACTAAATTTACAAACAAACTCGCACGTTAGTGTGAAGATGCATGCATCAGCTTTCCAAAGAAGCTTAAGAATAGGACCAGTTGAAGGAAACTAAGGAGACTTATATTCACAAGAATACTTGCAAGATACAGATAGCCTTTTCTCTCCTGCACACAAGCTGTTTGGTGTCAGTGGCTGCATGCACTCTGTAGAGACATAAGTCTTGAGAATGGACAAGAGCTCTCCTGTGAATGAATACTGTCCATCATCTCTGTGACAGCCTGAGCTCCTTCACAGACTGAGCTGGCTACAGATTTGCCCCTGCAGCAAAAAAAAGAGTCTCTGTAAGATGAATCGTTTGTGTCTGCTCAGATACAGTCAGCACATATCACCATAAGGGTAGTAATAAAAAGTGGAGGTGGCTGCAAAGCAAGTGCACCATGAGCACGATTTAATGCTTAGGATCCTCCCAAGGTTTCTTCCTTTACCTTCCCTCTGATCAATAACATAGCAGGAGGCAGTCCATCCAGTTAGAAATGTGAATGGCCAGGGAATTCAACATCTGGCCATGCATCCTTGCTTGAAGTACAGCAAAGTCTTGCTACCTTGCTACAAGCATGTGGGGATACAAAGATTGTTGGATGAAAGATTAAAGCAAAGAGTAAGAGGGAATTTTTGAGAACGGTGATCTTTTTATATGTTAGATTTATCTTTCAATTAAGCCTTCTGAAGAAGTAAACGAATATTTTCAATAATTCCTGTTTGAATTAACTAAATATTCAAAAAATAACTACTGGACATCTTTTTCTCTATGATTCAGGTGTAAGTAATTTTATGGTGTACTGTACAACAGCTTTGCATTCATCTGTTTCCTCAGCTAAAAATAATACAACTTTATTTCTTCAGAGAAAACCCAAATGTATCTATTTAATATACATCTGTTTTACATATCAAACTACTCTTCATTTTTTTTAATAATACGATAATAAAACTCCACATTGTAGTATTGCTGTGCAGAGAAGTATTCTTATTGAAGAACCTGTAATATTATCTACAGATACTAGATACCTAAAGGAAAAGGTTGTCTGGGGAAATAAGGAAAGCTAATACTGCAAACTTAAATGTGTCATTTTTTAAGAACTTTGGGTACTGTAAATATTTGCATTAGGTCTTGAAGAGTCTCAGCAAGCAAAGCAGGAAAAAACAAAAAAGTGTCTCTTCTGTTAAAGTCTAGTGAAATGCCTTTCTTATACACTGTACGTAATGAATACACCTCCTTGTCTATTTGATGTCCTCCTGACAAGCTCCTTGATGACAGCCCTTGAGCTACACAATCATCTTGCCAATCTTTGCCTGTTACGCTTGTACAATACAAGAATGATTTTTAAGAAATCTGCTAGATAACTAGCATGGGAACAGGGTATTCTAGATGCAGCTTTGCACTGTTGCTGAGGGTGAGAATGTAGTCTAAACCACAGGAGTATACACTGGTTACCAATCTCACCAATGTTCAGTTTTCACTAGCAGCAGCAGTGCAGACTAAAAGAAGCATACTCTGAAAGTGTGATTTCTCAGGAAGCTGGTACTGAAAGAGGTATAAGTACCCTAAAATCTTGTTTTATGTGAGAAATCCTACTGTGCTCTGACAGGGTGCTAAACCGTCCTTACAGGTTATCTGTCTGTATTCTTCTGTTGTCTCCTCTCTTGGCTACAACCCCCTATAGATATTCTTCTGTGCACAGTAGCCTGCACAGTGAAAGACTGGTTCAAATACTGCCATACAAATACTGATGTAGACTAAAAATAAATCGAGGACCAACATAAACTAGTTCCTGAAATCTGAGAGAAAAAAAAAAAATTGGATGTATGGTAGCTGAATAGAGGGATTAAACATGCAAAGTTCAGGATCTGTGCTTCAGAGAATTTCACTTTCATGGTGGCCCAAGTCAGATGTATCTTGATCTTAACTGAGATCTTTTGCTTTTTGAAATTGCTTTGGTTTTCTACATAAAACTACTAATACACACTCAGTGTCATAGGACAGATGACATTTGCTGACCATATCAGGAGTAATAATGACTTATTTGAACATGACCACTGCGGTCAGTGCGTCTTCCAGTCTGTGTAGCAGAAATGTAAGCTCACCTGCCAGTAGATCTAAACTTAAATAGACACCAGCTCAGACTCATAATGCTTGCTCTGCTGAGGTAAGCCATGAGGTGCATTGGCAAAGCAGTACAAAATGTCCTAAGTGCATCTAACTGTGCTGTAGCTGTTCTGCTCAGAAGTAGGAGACTGCTGTGGGTGGGGGCTGACAGTACTGAAACACTCAGGATGAAAAAACACATAAAACACGGTTAGAATGCTGTTAAAGATAGAAGTCCAGCAATTGCAACAGAGTGCTAAAAAACCTCAGTTTAGAAAGCTGTATTCACCTTTGAATGTTCTTTTCTCAAAGGAGAAAATTATAATATTGTCTTCTACATATTTTAAATCTGTTTTTAAAAACTCTTAAATTCTTTATTTGTTCTCTCTAGGTTTTCTCTAAAAAATAATTACTGAAAGTGTGAAACCATCCTGATTTAATTTATTAAATTTAATTAATTTATTTATTTTAATGAGATTTAATTTTTTAATGCTACCAAGCTGTTGTTTGTTGGGTTAGGTAAGAACAGATATTACTGTAGCTTTCCTGATGAGTCTTTATTTCAAAGTCAATTTTCTTCAAGTGCTATTACCAGTTGCAAAGGTGCTACGTGGAGGTTGAAGTAGAGCCTGGTGTAATTCCATGGGCTGTTGTGTGTTCTCTGTGCTGTGGAGCACTGGACATCCTGAGGAATGCACATCCGACAGCCCTCTGCTGACAGCCCTCTGCACCCACCCCGGCTGCACGCCTTGATTTTTCACATTGGCTGGCAATGGTCTCCTGCTCCTTCTGTGACTGATCTGCAACCAATAAGGAAGCTTCTTTTTCTTAATTTTGATCTCACATCTAATCATAACAGTAAATTGCAATGTCCAGTTACAGTTCAGCCTCGTTCTTGCTGCTGCCTCTTGGGATTTAACACTGTCCAGACTTGTGTCTACCCCTTGTCATTAGTGAAGCCATGAGGAAATGAGCTGTTACCCGTGGAGCTGTACAACACTGAGAAGTTATGCTTGTTTGTCCTTCCTGCAACAGGAAGGATTAGCCTGGGTGGACAATCATGGTCAATAGAAGAAAACAGGTTTTTTAAAATTCCACTGAACTTCAATGATGCTGATGTGAATTTTTCCTCACACACATCAAATATATATATAACTGAAAGCAAAGCAAAGACTAGCACTTAATGCAAATTCTAGGAGGAATTTTAAAAAAGGGCTCAGAACACTGTGCACATCAGCACATTGCAGTGTGCTGTTCCTTCATCACAGCTATTTTGGGAGCGCAAACTTTTTACTTGTTTCAGTTAGCAGTTCATTTTCTGTGTCCTTTTTTCAATGGGACAGCTGGCAGGGTAAGGTGCTACTCAAAATCAGTAAATGTGGCAGACTGGCTTCTTTTTATATCTCAAACATTTATCTGCATTTCTTTACTAAATGGTGTGCTCCAGGACCATTTGTACTTGAGGTGAACTTTGCAGTATCGGCCTTTTCCCGAACATTATGTGTTATTGCAGTTTTTTGTCTGCCATGATTTAGAGTTCTTTTTCTGGAGAGAAATTTGACGCTTAAAACTCTGAGTAAAGACTCTTAACATCTTAATAAGAAGATATGCAACACACTCTTTAACGAGTTTCATACCAGCTCTTTAAAGAAAGATACGTGCCTTAGATAACTAAAAAAACCCCAAAACCTTAAAGAAGATCCACTACATTTTCTTTGCAAAGAAGTTTCAAGATGAGCACCTAACAAAAACTAAGCTGTTTCCAAGAATTGGCCTCTCCAGAAGACAGCACCAAGACTAATCTCCTTTGTATCTCTGAGTTGTTATTGTACATAAACCTACAAGCATTTTAATACATAGCAAGATCAGGGAGACAGTAGATACAGTTCCTGTAGCTTGGTTACTGGCACATCAGTCTGTGTACTTGGTTATCACTGTTTCAAACTGTCCCTGGAAATACAAACTTTGACTCCTTAAGGAATATGGCCATGCAAGAGTTTAAAAATGTTCCCTGGTCTCCCCAACTTTGTATCATATTCAGAGTTTTAAAGAGAGTATTTTATTTTTCTTTTAGCGACCAGAGGCGCAGGGCCTCATATTCTCCTTTCCATGTCCTTGACACAGGACTCAGCATATGGTACCACCTCCTCTGTGTAGCTCTTTTTGCTGTCTTTGCCCTCGCCATCTTCTGCCAGCAAGATGAAATGGAGGTAAATACCTTTCCTACTCTTTCATCTTCCTGCAACTTCCTCTGCACATTGCAATCTCATAGCACTTCTGTGTGCCACCACTGAGCAGAGTGACCACCTCTCTGCTTTCCAGCCTGTTTGTATCCACGTGCTCTGCTTGGGGCTTGTAAGTGTAGTAGATGAACGGAGCAGGTCCAGCCCAGTGCAGGGCTGCCCAGCACACAGGGGTGTGAACCATGCCTGGAAATCACGTGGAGGCACAGACACCTGCAAAGACATCTGCAGCAAGATGTAAAGACAGGATGCGGTGCATGTCAGGGCCAACTCCTGTGCTACTGGAGCCAGATGCGGAGGAGGAAGAGAATGGTCCAGGCTAATGCTGCTCTCAGAAGTCCTCTTTCCAAAATTGTGACCTGCTGAAATGGTGGGGTCATAGAATAGGAGGATCTTTATTAGCTTTCCTCTGATTTGCCATACACGTGGATTTTAGTGTGAAAAATACAATATAGTCAAATAGGGGAGGACTGCCTCAGCAACCCTTCTTCCCTGCAGCTGCCCTGACCTTGCTGCTGTAGCTGTGTGGCTTTCAGACAGGGTCTAACTCATCCCCAGAAAGCTCAGAAGGTGGGCAGAGTATCACAAGATGGTTTGTACCTCAGTCTGCCAGTGTCCACACTCATTCATACTTTAGCTGTTTTGTGGTAACAGCCTGTGAAACCTGCTGTCAGAACTATTTTGAAGATGGTTATTTTTATTTCACATTTTGAATGGAAGGATGGAGGTGGTTTTTGGGTCTTGAAGTTCATGGTTGTATTTCAACAAGCCTGCTGGTGTTTATTAATATCATTAGATTATTTCAAGTTTTTACACATTTAGGGAAGCTTTTTCCAATAAATTCTGATGGAGTATTGGAAGTCTACTGAGAACTAGTTCAATTTACAAATAAAGGAGGAGGATGAAGTGTGTACAGTAGACAGTTGTACAAAGAAAATAGCAAAAATAGATTCATACTAATTTAGAGCATTCAGGTCTAGCTTTTCAGCTGGTTGATTTACAGCACCACATAGAACATTTTTTATTCCCTTTTTTTTTTTTCAAGGACAATAAGTGTCCTAAACCAGAGATTTATAATAACTTGTTAAGCCATTCAGAAAGAGGCTTGCCCACATACAAGATTTATAAACTACTCCTTTATATAAATGAACTAGATGAGATATAGTTTGTCAAGAAATAACACACTTTTTGTTTTATTAGAATCAGATCATTTAGGAAAAAAGCAAAAGTTCTAGAAATACAAGTATCACATACAAAGAAGTTGTCCAGACAGGGAAAGAAAGAGCAATAATTTAAGATAAACCCCATATGTTTTTTAGGCAGTGAGAGCCTTGTTTTTGTGAAACACATGTAAAGGAAGGGTTTTTTTCTTCAAAAGGTGAGTAGAAAATAAATATTAAAGAGAGATTTTAAAGAAAAATCAGTATTTCTATAGTTATAGCTATAGGTTAATACCACAATATATCAGCATACCACCATCATTAAAATAGTGTTCCAAATCTTTTCCTAGCTCAGATCCCAGCAATGATAATGATTCTAGAATGCAATAGACAGACAATGTGCCAAAATTCTGATTGGTTTAAAAGAGGGAGGAATTATGTTCTTTGGTAAATGACAGCAATTGTAATCTTGTAAAGAGACTGAAATTAGACAGCCTTGTGATGTAGCTGAGACCATCTGAACACTAAGAAAATATTTAAAGGTGAATTAAAGGTTCATATCTAGTGCTTCAGTCTAAGCAAAGCTCTGCTGTCCTTGATATTGGGCTTACAGAAGAGGAAAGCTTTCTAACACTATTAAGTATATGGTTTTGTAGGACAAGAAAATTTGAGTCTCATTTTGTATACTCTCACCCCTCTGAAAAGTAGAGAAGGCATAAGACATGAACGAGGTAACCAGTCGGCATTTTAAGTGAGAACATGCTGACATTTTTCCCAAGCATGTATAGCATGCAATGTAACGTACACTCAGGATTGTGTTGAATCACAGATGGTGCCTGTCCTGGTTTCAGCTGAGACAGAGTTAACTTTCTTCATAGTAGATAGTGAGAGGCTGCGTTTTGGATTTGTGCTGAGAAGGTGGCTGATAACATACTGATGTTTATAGTTGCTGCCAGGACAGTCAAGGACTTTTCACTGTTTCTACTGGTCCGGTGTCTGCAGGTGCAGGAGAAGCTGGGAGGGAGCACTTCCCCAATTACTAGCCTAGGATTTGACCTTAGGTTTAGGACTGAGACACAAGTTGGCCAATGGTCTATTCCATATCACGCATGTCATGCCCAGTATATAGATGATGATCTGTCCGAAAGTGTGCTCTCTTACTCCAGGTTGTGTCCCTCTGGGTCACTCCTCTCAGAGTTGTCTTGGTCTCTCGGGCGTTCAGGCTCTTATCTCCATTCTGGGATTGCCGTTTTGGGACTCTTCCTACTCCAGGATCTTTATCTGGGGACAGGCCTGAGCCTTGGTCACTGGGTGGTGAGCAGTGTCACTGTGTATTGCTAATTTATATGTTTGTATATATTACTATTAATATTAACATTATTATTATCAATTTTATTGTAGTTTAGTTATTAAATTGTTCTTGTCTCAACCCATGAGTCTCTTTTCCCTTCACCCCTTTAATTGTCTCCCCCATCCCCAGGAAGCAGGAGCGGAGAGGGGAGAAGGTGAGTGAGAGGGTGTTGCGTTGTTTTGCTGCCAGCCAGGGTAAAACTACAACAGTGCCAAATGATAACCTGTAACAAAATACTTGTTTATATAAAATACAATACCCCCCCCCCCCCTCAAAATTAGACAGCTCTTCAGTTTTAATAAGTCAAAAAGACCCATTTAGCAGCAAAAAAGGTCACTCTTCAGAACTTGTATGACTTTGGGAGATAACCCAAACCTAGGTGAGGTATAGCACAGCTGTTCAGTTGCTGGTCTAGATGGATCAGTTCAGGGACTCCAAGCAAGCAGAATCAAGCTGTTGTTTTCATCACAGTGTATTGTTCTCATGAGATAGTATCCATTGAGATAAGTACCTGACAGGTAGAATTACTTAGTATATCGCCATAAATCTCCTCTGTTTTTTTTTTTTTTCTTTTATT
>NW_010112604.1:26918-28499 GCF_000699245.1 Pterocles gutturalis | reverse complement strand
CCTCTGTTTTTTTTTTTTCTACTGTAATCATCAATTATGAAGTGATGAATGCTTGCATAAGACATAGTACAATCACTTTATTTTCCAGGGCTAAATTTAAGTCTCTTGGCTCATAATATTTCACAAAGTTTGACAATTTATTTTCAATGAATGGGTTAATAATAATAAAATTTTTAAAAATTATTATAAAGGTACGATAAAGTATTGCTTTTCCATGGAAATTACAAGTGACTATAGCAGCACTTTGTTGACAGTTATAACATGATGCTGGGAAAATACTAATTTATTAATTTCAGATTAAATCAGACTTATCTCATTTATGTTAAAGGAAAAATGAACAGTTACAGGTTCAGTTCATTCCAGAAAATAAAATTAATTACATGGAGAATATATATCTACTTTAAAATTTGTTTTTATTGTTATTTATTGAGATATATAAAATCACAGTGATTAAATTAACAGTTTCAAGGCAGTGATGAGAAAATTGCTGGTTTCACTATACTACTTAAGTACTAAGAATTTTTTGAAACTGTGCA
Source organism: Pterocles gutturalis (assembly GCF_000699245.1). Lineage (NCBI taxonomy): Eukaryota > Metazoa > Chordata > Aves > Pterocliformes > Pteroclidae > Pterocles > Pterocles gutturalis. The sequence continues at coordinate 27,963 of NW_010112604.1, read as the reverse complement.
GCTTTTCTTTAAAATCTTGCCCAAATGCCTGAAATGTTAGTATTCCAGGAATCTGATGTTTTCTTGCCACAAAAAAACATAAAGAAACCAAAGAACTCCCCCACAAGTGTTTTGCCCATTACAGAGGACAGAAGTTCATTGGGGAACCATCACTGGGAGAAAAAAAAAAAAACATTTCAGGAAGTTCATGCCATGGAAATCTTGGTAACAAAAAAAAAAAAATCTTAAGTCTCGATTGAAATCCTATGGTGCCACCTCCACCTGAAGCAGAGTTTCCCCTAAAGTACATATTTCCCTAGCAATGGTTTGCCATGGACAATGTGGCAAGGATATTGTTGTCCTTTCTTTAATCTTGTCATCCAGAGATGACAGATGTTTTTCTAAGAAATAATTTTCAGCTCAGGAAATCTTGTCTTGACAGACTCTCCAAACTATTAAAATTATCTGATATAAGCAAGAGACCAAAAAAAAAAAAAAAAAATTGCTTCTTGCATGAAGATTGCTCATGAGATTGTAACAGTTTTAAATATTTTCACTGACTGGGAGTTTTTTATGCTTCTTGAGATGACTGTTTGCTATATATGTGTATGTACATGCAGCCCTGTTTTAATTGATTGTCCCTTGCTCTGCTCTTAGATTACGGAAATAAAATGGCACTACTCCATCTTATATCACTTGCTCTTTGCGGATCTTTGGGATCCCCAGTATAACGAGTATATATCTTGGTGCAGATTGAGAATTACAACATGACATCAGTGCCTCTAAAAATTATAACATATGAAAATGTTTCTATTTTAGTCTCAAGTATTTAGTCTGTGTAACACAATAGGTGCCTCACAGTACATTTGTATACATACAGGCATGGGTGCTGTCCTTGTATAATTAATAAGATTGTGAAAGTTCCAAAAAGCAACACATTATCTAAATATCTTCTCAATAGCTGCAGAAGATTTTACTGTCTATCATCTCAGTTGCTCAATCAAGCCCTTTTACAGGAATTGCACAGCAGACACATCATCTGAGTGAGCCCAACGTTGTGATCAGT
>NW_010112604.1:0-26887 GCF_000699245.1 Pterocles gutturalis | reverse complement strand
TGCTGAGAGAACAGACTTTGAGAAAACTGTGCCCTGTGATGGGACCTCATCCAGGGAATGGTGGTACATAATCATGAAGTAAGTTTTTACTCAGCATTGAGAGGTTCTTGAAACACCATGGGAAGGGAAAGGGATATGTTATATAGTCCCTGGATAGGATTCACCACTGGTAAAACTGAAGAACTCCCTGAAAATCTATCACATAGAAATTAATTTATTATTACACACAGTAAACACATGCAATGTATAACAGTTACCTATTCCTCAGCTGGAAGTTGAAAACACTTATAAAACTTCAGTTTTAACCTTAGGGCCACTTTATTGGTAGTTTAGAAGTGCTGTCTTCAAAATAAATGTTTGAGGAACATTCTCTACATTCTTTTCCTTAAGTACAGACCCTAGCCTGTGTATAAAAATGTACAAGCATCTGTCTGCATTTATATGTGCAGTTACTACAACTTTTAACTCCATTATGTCAATTTAAAATGGATTGCAGAATAATCATTTGTATATGTTGTTGATTCTTCATCCAGAGATTTGTATGTGCATTTAGTCTTATGTCTAAAAAGCAAGCTAATGTTACTAAACAATTTTAATAACCCATATGCTATTAATAATTTCCCTGATTACTTTGCTCTTGCTAAATATTTCTTTGTATACAATTTTGTACTAGAGGCAAGATGTACAGTTGAGAATACTAGGCAGATCCTTAGCTCATATAAATCACTGTAACTCCACTGATTTCTTGCATATGCATGTTTTCATGAGCTGAAGTATCAGACCAATTTTTCTCTTGCTTCTGTTGTTCAGAGCCATGCTATTATCTTGTCTAAATTTTCTGTGCTGAAGCTTGCTAGTCTACCTCAAGGTAAGTCAAGTATCTTCTAGTAGTGAAGGACTGAGTCATTCTCTGTTATTTCCATAGGAACTAAAGCCACCAGGTTTTAATTCAGCAAGAGCAGTAAGCTGAATGAAAAACTAAAAACCTGTGCAAATTGGCACATTTAATTTACATTTCATGAGGAATGTAGTATTGCTTTTGGTAGTGCAATCATTTAAACATGTGCTTAACTTAGAAATTAATCAGATCTGAGAATGTGGCAGAGTTTATATACATGCTTAAGTGCCTTGCTAAATCAGAAACCTCATCGTCACAGCACAGTTTGTCAAGCAATGTGATAAATCTATCTGTCTTTTGTTCACAAATCACATAAAAACAGATCCAGATTTGTGTAACTGTATTTATTACTCATAACTATTTATTGAATAGTTTGTATAGCAGTATGCAGTCTAGGTATGAATAACCTGCTTTGGATATATGTTTGTCGCAACGGTCATCGCAGCTATTTTGGTTACTGGAAAAATTTTTCAGTGGAATATGTGTGTATACCTTTGCCTCCCTTTATCTCTCCTCTGCTGTTATGGTGCTCATTGATACATTAAGGTAAGGATCCAATTTAGTGCTAAACAAGATGATGCAGACTCAATCTGTAATCAAATCGATGCTACCCACTGCTGTTTTATTCTTAAGTGTTATTTCCACCTTCATTTTCATGCATAGTGTAGCCAGAAGACTACAATGTTTTATTTACTTTGATACAAGATGAGAGTTCAGTAAAAGTTTAAAATTCTCTGCACAAAAGAGTACTTGGAATTACTGAACTTCAGAAGAAATTGAGGGAGTTGATAAGCTTTCAGCAAATAAATACTATATTCCTTTCAGTGGAAATAATGAAGCATGAAAGTACTAGGATCTGTTTAGCTATGCTAGCAAGTCTGCTTCTTCCTTAGTAGGGAATATATTCTGCCATCCTTTTCAAACTTATGTGTCATTTTCTCCAAGACAAAAATTGACAAAGGAGGTCTTGTGAGATCAAATGGTTAATACATGTTGGTATGGGAGCTGAAGCAGACCTAGGGCCCTTCAAATGATGATATTTCTACAGGTTTTTTTAAAACATATTTGTGTATTAGACGATATACTTTAGCTATCCCTGAGGATTTCTAGCTATGGTGAGGAAAGATGCCTCAATGACTGAGAATGAATTTGGTACTCAGGAGATGTGTGGTCAATCACTTATCCTGCCATGGGCTTTCAGGCAGTGATTCAGATGCCTAAACAGTGGCATCTGTTGCTGGTTCTGACGCCCTGGCCTCCAGCTTTTGATGCAGAAGAGCACAGGTGTCCCATGGGTTCTGTGTCACTACTGCCTGCCTGGTGGACTTCTTTTGGACATAGTTTGTAACAGCACTACGTGCCTCCAGGAGACATCACAGATCTCTCTTCCAGTGTGACTTGAGCAAGCCACTTAGGCTGCAATTATTAAAAGTTTTACATGCAGGTCATTATTTAACAAGACTTGTAAAAGCTTCTAGGTGTCTAACTCCATGGTACTGCTGAGAAATGCTTCAATATTAAATAAATCTTTAGGCACCCTAAATAATTAAATATCCCTTAAAAAAAGGATCTTACTTTGCATGTGGATGTTTATAAGATGCAAGGGAGCAGCAGCGTGGACCCAAGCCAGTATGTCTGCAAGGCTTAAGGCAGTCTTGCACACCAGCCTAGACTGGTGGACACTGCTGTGTCCCCAGAGTGCATCACAATGCAGTGGGAACACTTTTTTGTCACAGATTGCTGGTCATCAGAGAGGCTTTCTCTTACATTAAATTGTTGTGAGAGTTAGACACCTTAGGAAATAAAAAGCAACAGGAACAAACATTTTGAAAATAGCCTTTTAAAATGCTTAGTTTCCACTACATCTCAATTAGGCCAGTTTCAGTTAGGGGCTTACTTTTGAAACTGTGCTTGTAAAGAATATTTTTTCAATATGCAGAAGTGAGCATGGTTCCTGGTCTATGCTCATTCATCTCTGTCTGTGCAAGAAGCTGAGGGTTTATTTTCAAATGTTTTGTAATATTTAAAGTAAGTTGTAATGAAAAATATGATTTTTTTTTTTCTTCAGATAAAGAGCAGTGTGTTTTGCCTTTATGACTTTTACCATGGTTAAAGAAATTATTAATGTTCTCTCCCTTTAATTTAGGTAACATGATATTTGGCCTTAATTATTCTCTTAAATATGTTTGAAAAAGTTATGATTAGAGTTTTAGAATTTTCTATTATGATAGGCTGAAGCGGTAAAACAAAGCCAGAATTACGTAGAACATGACCTTTTCTCATATGATGTCTCCTTGTATAAAAATAAGTCTCATCAGCCTGTGATTTAGATGCCAAGCCAAAGGATGGTAACTGTAATTAGAAGCTTAAAATGGCAAGACGAAATATCCTTAAATTAAGTTTAAATGGAAGCCTTAAAAAAATCAGGCGAATGTTTGATAATTTTTCCACCCTATTTATTCAGTACCCAACTAACTTATTTCTTGTTACCTGTCAGTTCTGCAGCATCTTATCTTAAGGGAATATCCTCATTAATAGTATTCTCAGTGGAATAATTGGGGCATTATTCTATCATATTTTCTTCTCTACAACCAAGCAAGTGACTACTGTGCATTAGCTTCAAATGTACAGGGACAGTGCAAAAAAGCACTGTAAATCTTACTTATGTAATAGGTTGGAAAATCTGGGAGAAATACGTCACCTTATTTGCTGCAAGATGAGTTTGAAGGAAAGTAGAGCAAAGAATAAAATTTCATTAATTCTATGTTGGTACAGATTGTTTTAATTTCATACCATTTTTATGTCGTCATACACCTTATGATGGCATCTTGGGGATTTTTCTGGTAACTACTCAATTATTGTGTGGTTTGTAATGAAAATGCTGACACAACTTTAACGATTCAAACTCAATTAAGTTGAAATGTATGAACAGCATTATTCTAACAGTATGGATAGGCATTTCAGGAATAAGTTTAGACATTTGCCTGGAAGCAAAGCATGACTAATACCCGTAAGCTAGCAGAAGGAAAAAAATAGAGGCAAAACCCTTTTTGACCATGACTGGAGAGAGCAAAAATCCTATAATCTCAGTAACAGCCCTCTGAAAGGATACTGCAAACACAGCTTAAGATATTAAAAATTCTGTAACAAGTACAGCGTTTTGGGGATAATTTGTGAAATAGAAAGCAGAAAGAGAAAAATTTCCTAAAGAACTAAAAAACTGTTCAAAGAAGGGATAAAAAAATCTCTTTCCACCTCCCAAAGAGAAGGTGGGTGCATTTTCAAAGCAATGCACTGAGACGTAACCGAGCAATTCTTACTGACTTTAAAGAGCTCACATGGCTACATTTCTTAGCACAACTTTGAAAATCTGTCCCCTAATATGCTGTAGTAATTACCTGAAAACTTGTAGCAAAGAATCTGATTTTTTTATTTCTTCACATGCATCAGTGAGAGAATTTTGATATCTAATCATCAGATATTTTTCACATGATTTTTTTTAAAGTGATTATGTTCTGTAACCAGGCTTGCACAGAAAACAACACACGCAGTTTCTCTTGTTCCCAGTCATTCCCTGCCCATTTCTTTCAGTCTCCCTGAAGTTTCCATCTCCTTCTTCCCAATTTCCAGACTGCCTTCTGAGCGACATAGCACATCTGCAGAGAAGATTTCCCATCAAAAACATTCTTCCTGTCATAGTGTATGGATCCTTCACACAACTTCTCCACTTGTCTAGTCACATAACTGACATAGAGCAACCAGGGCTAAATGTCACACATCCTCTTAGTCCTTCCTTTCTTCTCACCTTCTTGCCTCTTCCTTCTCTTTCCAATCCCCTGTCTTCCCACTTTGTTTTAAAATCACATGTTTTCCCCATTGCTTGCTATCTGGAGTGAGAATCAGGAAAGTAATATGGAATTTTACATAATACACAAAATCATCTCACCTATGCACTGGCTGTCAATGAAAGAAGAGAAGACTTTTAAAGAGAGAAGGAGGCTGGGACCAAAAGGGACTCATTAACATGTGTCTGCTTCTTTTTGACAAATACACAATATGTTTAGTAGCAATCAAGTACTGCCAATGGAAGATCTCCTATTTTTTTAAATCTCCTTCTTAAAAATAATTTTCTTATGCAAAATTATTCTGCCTCTTTTTTTCAAGACCTTCATTCTCATTATTATAATTCCCCAAGTCAATGTCTGTTATTTATATCCACACTTTACTCTTGCTGAAAAGGCTGAAGCTTAGACATGTATTCAGTGTTTTCTGGTGACAGAAAGTGCACTGAAAGAACAAAGTCAGGGATTTTAGTGGAGTTTTTTTTAAAGTAAAAATTACTTTCTGTAGTTGCTGTATATAACTTCCCTGGTAAGTAGGCAGGGTATTCTGATCAAAAATAAAGGCACCCGAATTTTTGTGCATCATTTTTATTTCTGTTTAATGAGTGCATGTGTATAGATCTTCATTTTGAGGGTATTTTTCTTGAGACTTTGTTGGGCTGGACCTTTCATTTCACTGTTGGACAGCCAGGGTATGACAGACAGGCATGGGTAATTCAGTCCAGCCATCTTTCCTTGAGTGACTGGACCTCTGGTCTAACTTGACAGCCTACCATAAGGAAACCCAAAAATCATGCACAAAATGGGTTCAAGTCCAGCGTGTTTGCACCTTCATATCTATTCTCCTTATTCTTCCAGCTTCCTTCCTGCTTTCCTCTTTCTTTTGGCACCAAAAGTAGAGTGATAGATAATTACAGGATGAAGTTGTATAACATCTGTCTGTATTTCATGCCTTGAACAAAAATAATCTGCTGTCTGATGCTGACCCTAACTCTAGTTTGGATAAGACATGCACCATGCTAAATTCTTAATGCAGCTCAAATCTCAGTACTTAGGTCCTCTTTCCAGTTGGTACCATGCAAACCTCCGAACCAATGCAGCATTTCTGGCATTTTTTCTTTTTTTACTTTGTGCTCCAGACATTCTTTTTTTGTACCTGAAATAGCATTGCATCACTTAAAAAAAACTAAAAGCTCTGTTTTTTCACTTGTATCTTTCTTAATTGCTATTAAACTGGCTACACCTCATTTCCATGAAGAATATTTAAGTGAAATATCCAGTCATAATCACTGAGTACAGTAAAGAACAATGTTCAGTATATCCTTAAGGGCATTAAATGTAAAATACAAAAATAAGGCAAATTATAGCCAAAGCTACCACTGAGTTGTTGCAGTGAAGGCTGAATGACAGTCTCTAAAGCAACTCTCTGCCACTGCTCCCTCCATTTCTGAACATTTCATCTTCTTGTTGGCGGTATTCTGTGCCTGATTCCTACTCAAGGGCAGGTAAAAAAAAGTTAAAACTAAGAGAGTCCTTTTTTTCCTGAATATAAAGAGAGAGCTAAACCCAAACTTTCCCCATTATTAAAAAAAAAAAAAGCCACTTTCTTGAGCTTTACAGACAAAATAGCCATGTGCTGTAAGATTCAATACAGCACAGGAAATATAAAAATCCTTTCCATTGTTCTCAAGAAAAATAATTTTAATCTGATCCAGTCCTGATCCTATGCTTCTAGAGCAGTCAGAACAGATCCAGCAGCAGAAGGCTCATAAATTCCCTTCCCTGATCTGAAGCTGTTCTAGAGTCAGATCACACAGTCTTTATACAGGGGAGCCGTTGCTCTCAGAAATAATTCTGAAGCACTCCAATAAGTCTGCTATATATGATTAAGGATCATCAACACATATGAAGGTTGAATGATTTTTCTTCTAATTGTTATCTATGCTTTAACAATTTTTTTAGTTAATATTCATACCTTTTCAAAGGTTCTTCCATTTGTATGTGATATTTGGATTTTAAATGGCTTATGCAAGAGGTCAGAGGATGTTCAGAAGACATTCTGGTTTTGCTGCACTCAGTGGCAAATCACTGATTAGCTTAAAGAAGCTAGAATTAAAAATCATAGATCTCTGTTGGCACACGACTCTATTATATCTAACAGAACACTTAGCCTCCCAAAAACCTCTTCAGATTGGTGCACTTGGTTTTATACTCTCTGAAAAAAAATAATATAACCTTCCAAGCTATATGATCTTCAGAAATCAATATGTTGCACAGCTTTAAAGCACTGATATTAGGTTCATTTTACAGACTGTAAAACTTGAGACATGCTTTATCTTAATTTACGTCCTCCTTAATGTGAAGTCCAGGTTCTCGACTTGAAAATATTTCTTCTCCTTAAAAAGGAATTTCTTTTTTGTTTCTTTTTTTTTTTGTTTGTTTTGTTGGGGGTTTTTTGGTGATTTTACTAGTTAAAAAAATTAGTCTTAAAAAAACCCCTGTCTTCAAAACTACAGTCTAATTTGTATTCTTCTACTTTCTTCTTAAAACTGTTCTGTGGAATCTCATCAAATATCTTGCTGAAGTCACGTGTACTTCAGTACACTTGTATTATATCCAAAAATCTTGTTTTTATAGCTCTGAAAGAGATTAATTTAAGTTGACCAGCTTTGATTTTGACAAGCACCCATAGTATTAGCTAATGGACTTAAACTATTTATCTGCTTTATTAATCAACCCATCCTGTTGTTGAAACTGAATTTTTCAGTTTCCAAGTCTTTCTGTATCTTCAGTGGGAAAAAGTAGATCCAATATATTAATTTTAAAAACTGAAACACTATGTTGTGCAGATATGTCATGCCATCAAACCAGCCTTCACAAATCCTGTGTGCTAATTAAAGATGTGTTTCATTATGTGCATTTGTGTCTAAAGGTTATTAATACTATCAGTGACTTCTCATTTATTGGAAGAAATCAAGAGTTTAATTTTTTAATAACCACATCCCAAATTACTTTGCAGGTGCTTCCCCTACTCTCCCTTCCACAACTGGGTTTTGTGGAGAGAAACAGAGTTGAACTGTACTCAGTTTTGTTTGAGGAAGAAGTGCTCTCCGCCTTTGTTTAGATGCGGTGTTTTCCTGTAACCTCACCCACATACATCAGGCCTAATTTGGTCCATTTTATGCAAAAAAAAAAAAAAAAAAAAAGTTGGAATGACTGAGTACAGTCCTAGCTATCCAGAAGGTAAATCAGCTGGAGATGGAGCACAGCAACAGTATGACAGCTTCTGAGCCCAACTCAGTCTGACAACAAATCCCTGCGGGACAGAAGGAGCCTGTCACTAGTAGTGACATAGAGCTATCGGCAGTAGAGGTAGCTTTAAGGTGCCTCCCACCTTCCTAGTAACAGCAGGTTTGTTGCTGAAAGCACTGAGAATTTTACACATTAGCCATTATGTAAAATTCAGGTGGTAAGTTAGGAAACCCAGCAGTTATATTAATTTGGTTCACACTTAGGAGACTCTGCATAGTTCCCCATGCATAACTGTGAGAAATTATTTTTTTTTCAAATACTGTTAGGACTGATTAAAGTTTTGGTTTCTGATTATGATTATGATGTGCCATAGTAATTAAATGCAAAGTAAGGATACATAAATCATATGCTACAATAAGTGTGTCTCTCAGATAGACATCACATGTCAGTACAAAGATTTTGAGACAGACAAATCAGCTTTCAACTACGGTAATTGCAATGCTCTCTGAAAAATTACTCTACCTCTATCACCAAAAATAGGACAATGTAACCTGTAGCTAAATAAATAGCATAATTATGTGTTTGTAGATAAACCATTTTAAATCATTTCAGGATCAATCCAGAAAATACTTGAGGTCTGTCTAACTGCTTAGAAGACCATAAGACCAGAAATTATTTTTTTTTCTTTCCTAAATCAATAGATGCTTCCTCCTCAAACAAGGTTGAACACGTCTCATTTAGTTTATAAAAAATAAATTCATTAAAAATAACTTGCTATCTACGCTGCAGTGAAAGAAATAACAAAACCAGAAGTTAGCACATCCATCTAATAAAAGAAAACATTATTTTTATCCATCATTAAATACAGTTGTATTTAATAACTGTAATCCTTATGCTACAGCAAAGTGACAGTTACAATAAGAAAAGTTGGCCTAAATAAAAAAAATATTAGCAAAAGGCACTACTTGGAGGACTTCAGTATTTGTTCAGTTCTAAAACTCTGATTTTTGGCAACTTCAAATTCCAGTGTACAAAAATGCCTGTGATAATTCTGCAAAATGGCTCCCACTGGTCTTCACTGATTGGATGGACCATGATCCCAAGTCCACTAAGCTCAGGAGGGAGGCTGGTCATGATCTTAGAGTACTAGTGCAAGCCACTGGGGTGATCCCACTCCTGCAAAGGTAGGAGTGAATCTGTCATTGACTTCAAGATCTAATATCAAGTCTTGTTTGTGAAGACCAGGTGCACAGGACTTGATTACAACGAGAAGTTGTAAGAACCAGCATTGTTTTAAACACTGCCATAAAGAAACACTTGTCCAGCTAACAGAGTCCATGGAGATTTTGTGCTGCAGAGAAGACAACAAAGGAAAAGTAAACACAACTACAGTGAGAGAGGATAGCAACTGCTAATACCCAGAGTCACAGAACAGAAGCTGGATGTTGCTAATGACTGAAATTAATTTCTCTCCTGCCTTGGCTTAAGACATGAGATTTCAACCTCATCTCATCTGATCCCAGAGAAGGTGAAGCAAATGAGAAAACTGAACCAAAATGTCAGAGTGAATATGACAGATCTAAGAAAAAAATAATAGATACAGATAAATATGTGAGTACTGTAGTTGCCTAGTGCAAATACACAAGTGTCTGCTAACTTGCTGCAATTCATGGATTGTCTTTCATAATTTTATAGAAAGAAATATTTTACTCTCCTATAAACCCCTCAAAAAATATTAATTGGAGCTTGTGAAAAGCCAATTGCTAAAATATTAGTAGATGCTCAGTTTAGTCATAAGAACTAAAGCGGTTCATCTTTTCTTTTTCTGCCTCTCCACTCAGCAGCCTTCCATATTCAACCTGCTGGGTGAAATCCTGTGACTCAGTTCCTTCTGCTCCTAAACCTCCTCTCTGAGTCTGTCACAGAAGAATTTTGGTGGCACTCTTTTAATAATCTTTCTAACAGTGAACAACTGTACTAGAATAAGGCAGATTCAGTTTCTGCAAAACCATACCACAAATGCAAGGGAAGTTTTTGCAGACATGCAATTATGTGATAGCACATGTTATAACACAACCGTAGCACAGCACATGACTGACTGAGGAGGGGGACTGTGACAATTTCCTTGGGCTTCACTGTTATAACACAACCGTAGCACAGCACATGGCTGACTGAGGAGAGGGACTGTGACAATTTCCTTGGGCTTCGTTTCCTCTCCATTCCTCTCTGCAATACATCCAAACATCCAGGAGATAAACACTTCCCTACAGTTGCAGGGTAGCTGGCTTAGCTGTGCAACGCTGTGAGAAACTCCAACACCTTAGTGTTGGTGAGACCTTAGATGCTGCTGTGGACCTGAAGATAATACTGCTGTAGGGAGAGAGTGAATCAGCTTTTCAGTGCAAACATTTGCCATTTAATGGAAACTTGCACATCTCTAAGCACGTTCAGCTCCAGGACTGAATCCAGTGATGAAAAAGTAGGCTTCCCATGTAATTACTGCTTTGCAGCGTGATACATCTTGCCTTCTGTTTCCTGTCTAAAGCAGACTATTCTTTCCACAAAATATAATGCCAACTGCTGTTACAATTTTTGGCACATCCACAGGACTTTCTGTGAATGATATGGCATTGGTAATGTTATTTATGCAAGCTGCCCATCTAAACTCAAAATACCTTGGCACTCATTCCTATACCAAAGCTCCCAATCAATATGTGAATGGGCTGAGTGCCATCTGAAAACATAGACACGAATGTACGCAGCCAACACATCCTTTTCTGTGATCATATGTGTGCTTAGGGCAGGAGTGCCAGCAGATGGTCTATCATCTTGCTGCTCAGACTCAGAGAGACACCCCTTTTCTTTTTGAATTTAAACTTTTGTATTTCATTTTGAGGAGTACTTGACTATTCTTAAGTCTCTTTTACAATATTGATGTATTGAAAAGCACCTTGTGTTTGTTGTTTCAATGCACAGATCTTATCTTTTTCCCAGAAGAAAATATTTTCCAAGACAGAAATTTTACTAGTAAATACTTTTTTGCCTCTTGGCCAACATTTTCAGATGTAAAAAATTTCAAACAGTTTTGAAATAGTCCTGAAAAAAATGTTAGTAGGTCCTGTTATGTGTGATATGACAGAGAAAATACTGTATTTGTTCTGACTGGGGGTCATATTAGATTGGGGACACATGCAAGCACTGTTATAGACAGATATGGAATTGCTTGCTCCATACAGGCTAGACATAATTCTGGCCTTTTCTGAGTTGGAGATGATTAGAAAGGGTTAGGTCTTGACACAGTAGTCTGACCTCCTTCTTGCAGGGTATTGCAGTAATTCTTTGTAGCCACATAAAATTCTCAACTGCTTTTTGAATCTTTTTCATTTCTAGGACAAGATGACTTTGTGTGTAATGAGTTCCTCAGTTTGGCTGCACCCATGCTGGATGATAAACTATTTTCTTTTATTTTTTTAAATTTTAAATATCCTGTTCTTCTTGCCTTACGGAACAAAGACTTATTTGATTTAAAAATATTCTGAAAGCTGTCTCAGTCTTTTCAAAGTCTTTACAAGAGGTTTTCCTCACACAGTTATCTCATCACTCTTTTCTGAATCTTATGTGTTTCTTTATTATGTATACTTTACACATTATTCCAGACAGGAATAATAGAAAAGCTGCATTTTTGATGCATATAAAATGATTATTTTATTCTTTGTACTATTGTTCTGTTCCTTAGGCACTCTTAGCATAGTATTTGCTTTGTATCAGGAATTGCATAGTGAAGAAGTGTCCATTTAATTGACTGAAATGGCGTATAAGATCATTGACGTTAAAGTAAAACCCTATAAAGTGCATGAATGTTTAATTCCTCTTCCCCTCATCCCTCACACACTTCACATTAGTTGTATTTATTGGTGCTAAAATGAAAAAAAAATGTTGTAACTTTTTAAGTCTTTTTCTGAATATATGTTATGCCATGACTACTTTGCCTAGCATCAGGGAGCACCTTGGAAGAAAAAAGAAACTGTGGTAACTGAGTCTCTTTTATGCATAGGGATGTGCTTTATCAATAGGGAAATGTTCAAAGTGTCAGATAAATTAGGAGAGAAGTGCAGTGTTTCTTCTCAAAACAGTGCTGATTACAGCCCGTCATCTCACACAGGCATTCTGCTATATTATTTTTAATTCTTGTTTCAGCCAGGTACAGGTATACAAATTTCTTGTCTCATGCACTTGAATAAGAGAAATTCTAAAAATATAGAAAAAACATTTGCTACCTGTTAGTACTTTGGAGCAGCAACTGTGTTTGATAAGATACTTGAAATTTTGGATAACAAATGAGCCATTTTAAGTTACCTGTTTCAGAACTCTGAACATATTAACATCAGGACTGCTAGATCATTGCTGCTGCTTGAGATATCTGCAAAAATTATTCTTTTGACACCTATTCTTGTTTCTCATTATTTAAAAAAAAAAAAAAAAAGAAAAAAGGAAAGGACAAGGAAACCGTTGCTTCTCAGCAATATGATTGATTGTTGCTTGATTGAAAATCCAGTGGGCCACTCTCTTCTTTCATAAGCTTCCTACTTCTTTTGTATCACAAAAATGTGAAACAATCTATGGAATGTTATTTAGAGTTTTTGGAATTAAAATCTAGAAAACTTAAATTTAGAACAAAATTCCAAGTTTAAGGAATTCCAGGGCATACTTATAAATTTCCTGAGTATGGAAGTCAAGTCTCTCACTGTATAAAACTGATATTAAAATATACATAGATGATATACACACACATAAAAATGTGTGTGAATTTAAGAGTCTAAGGTCTAACTTTGTCATTCAGCTTTGATAATATTAATGTCAAAATGTATATTCCAGGGCAGATGAAGATACCTGATAACTTCATGAACCCACGTTGTGGTCATCTGTAATATTTATAAAAGTGTTACTTTAATGACTAAGGACAATTTGCTAGATAAGATTTGGTCACTTGCTTTTGTTCCTAGAGCTTGGACACATGACCAAAACACATGGTATTACAGCTGACTGTACATGAAAACTGTTTGCCACATGTATTCTTACAATTACAATCTTTTGCAGGATGTTATTGTGCTACTGATTAAAAAAGTGTTTCTTTAACCTGTTATTCTGTCATAGATTTACAATCAAGGAAAAGTAAATCTGTTTTTATGAGGTAAATTCTCCTTTTTATGCAAATGTGAATGTAGAAAAAGTCCTGATGAAATTTTTATAAAAGGAACTAAAATTTCTACATTTTTTTCTTAAATATAAAGCTGTCAGCTTTTGATCCACAATGAAATTTTTATATCAACATTACCAGGAACTAAAATATAAAATGAAATAATTGCATTTTGGAAATACAGACTGCCAGCTTTTGATCGTGTGTTTGATACAGTCATGTCTTTGATGAATGCAAAATTGTTTTCTGGAGTTTTCTGGGCCTTTGTGGACCTAGAGCTCCAAGAATGGTTTGTGAAGCCCAGGGAGGCCCAGGATATAGGAAGATAGAATATATATAGAATAAGGGGTATTTCAGTGTTAAATTCTGCAATGAAAGTAAACATTTGAACAATCACTACTTTTATCCATGCACGATGTAGCTGGAGAGGGAGAGGGTATGGAGGAGCCAAAGCTACTTTTGTCCTGTTGGGGTTGTCTGAGTTATCAGTAGGGCTGATATTCTTACACTCTAAATTCACTGAGCAAGGTTGCGTGCTGCAGAAAAACCAATTGCTCCTGCACAGACTAGCAGTCCCACTTTTACTAGTGGACCCCTTTGTTTTTTCATAAAGCATCTTCACTCCAGCAATGCAAACAAGCAAAATAGTTCCTTGCTCTCTGCAGCTCTCTCCTGACTGCAAGAACTGAGCAACAGAGGGAAACAAACGCCTCCCATCACTTCGATGTATGCCAGCCCCTTCTTTCTCCATTGCCATACCCAGCCTCAACCAGGCTGCAGTAAATATCCTTGCGCTAACACTGTTGCTGTTTATATGACATTCAGAATTGATAGCTTCGGGGAATGGTACTAAACAGTGGAAATAGCTTGCAGCTTGGGTCTCAGCTGGTGAAACGAAACGCTGAAGTGCTGTGAAGGGTGACTTATTCCCAGTCAGCCAGCTATTTGGCTTCTCTAAGGTCTCTGACAGATGAGCAAATCTTGTTGCAGTAGTTTAAGACATTATCATCCCCAGCTGTCAGCTCAGCTGCTCTGCTGGGGTTACCACCTCCATAATAGCATTTGCTATTTGCAAAGAATCAGTCCTTCTAATTCGTAGCCTTGCATTTTGCTCAAACTCAGTTTCAGTGGAAAATTAGGCTAAAATACTGGACTCCTTACTGGGGTGTCAGAAGTGCAAGTAGTTACAGCTGTCTCCAAAGCAATAACTCCTCTGACTCAGCCATACTAACTAGAGATTGAAGGTATCTCAAAATTTAGTTTTATGATTCATGGGTATTTTCAAATATTCTTTCAATCAGAATCAAATTTAAACCATTTTTATTATTAAAAAAGCTTTGTTCAGCCTAACCTGAAGCATAGGACTGATAGCACTAAGAAGTTTTCAAATTGTTTGCAATATCCTGTTTTAAAAACCTATTTCACTGTTTATGGCTTTGCCATGCTTGGAAAAGTTTAGTCGGAAATTCTGTACAACCTAAGCCTGAATTTTCTTGTAAATCTGTTTTAATTAACATAGTTCTACTTCCCTGAAGCATAAGACAAAAGAAATATTTTTTTTTCTGAAAACAATATGGAAAAAAATAACTCAGTCAGCACCAGTATAATTTTAGGACATCCCTTTTAGAGTAGGAAAGAAATGCAACAAGAAGTGGCTGTTTCTAACTCCAGGATGTCTTCTTCTTAGCCCAGGAAATTAAGTTTAGAAAATTTGGACATCTCAGTGTGGATTTGATTGAGTCTAACAGCCAAATTTCCTGAAGTCATCCTTTCTGGAGATCACTGTAGCTTCACATTTCCTACTGCTGATGGCTCACAAAAACTGCCCCTCTGGAAATCAGCTGGGCTGTCCTCAGCCCCTCGCACCCCTTATCTCGGGCTGTACCATGCAGGGGTCTTCACAAAGTGTCTGACCATGTGATAGGGGGTTGGAACTAGATGATCTTTAAGCTTCCTTCCAACCCAAACCATTCTATAAATCTATGATTCTGTAGCCCCAGGCTATGAGGGTAAAGTTGTCTAAAATGACTGAAACACTTCATTTGGTACACAATAAGATTTTATCAAGAGAAAAGAACATATACATGGCCCTCAGTGGGTCTGTCTGGTTTTTCAAAGACTGAACTACTGATACTTGGAGAAGTATAAGAACCTGGATCCACAGTCATTGATAGGAGTGTACTCTCCCAGTGGTCTGTGGCTTAGAAATTTCTGCATCCGAGAAATTGCTGGACCCAGACCACACATGTTGATTGATTTATTTAACTGCTTTTTGAGCCCCTGTAAACTTTTTGGCCTCTGCTATCTTCCATGGCAATGAATGCTATGCTTGAACAGTTTGCTCTTTGAAGAATGGATTTTTCTTTGCTTTTAACCTCCCACCTGCTAATTTCTTGTGATGGCTCTTAGTTTTGTACTCTGTCTGTGTTCTCCAAGCTACTTGTGATACCCTGTACATCTGTCATAGTCGACTTCAATTATGATTTTCAAAGGCTGAAGAATCCTACTCTGTGTAATCTCTCTCCACAGAGTTGTCTTTCCTTGTAACTGTCCTCTTGACTTTTCTGGTTGTATAATATCATTTCCTGAGATGGAATAAGGAAAGGAGGACACACAAACCATTCAGCATGAAGGTACCTCACCAATTCACAATGTCTTATTCATGTTTCCTATTCTTCGCTCTTTTCTTCTCTTGATATGTTTTCCAACTATGATAGGGTTTTCTTTCATTATTTAGAACTGACCTGATACTTTGAACTGCTAAAGTTAGTCTAAAGTTTCTTCTCTGAGGACCAGCAGCCAATCCAGTGACTGTCAGTTATGTATGGTTCACATTACTTTTCCACATATGCAGTGCTTTACTGTAAATAAAGAACACCCCTCATTGTACTGCTCAGATAGCCTATAACCTAATAACCTTTAATAATTCTTCTCAGTTGGATTTTGTTTTTACTGTGTTGAATAGTTTAGTATCAACAGCAAAACTTTTGCATTTGCTATCAATTCTCTTTCATAAAATCCTTATAGCTATATGCTGTGCAGGAGAGCCAGTTCCCTCAGTGAGTAGTTTTTTGAAAAATGGGAAGCTGTATAGTGAGTGAGGCAGGAGTTTGTCAAGAAGAAAAGAAAATATCAGGTGTCATGCTACATATATGTTTAGGGAAGATCATTTGCTTGACTTTGCCTGACACTTGATGGTTTTCTTTTAAGATAGCAGCTGTGCAAAAACATTAATCTTGTGTAGACTGAATTGCAGATAATACATACATATAATTTTACATAACAAAGGAGCCACTTTGTGTTTTACAGTTTGCTGGCTGACATCTCCTTGCAAACTAATGATGACAGAATTTCTCTGTTTCTGTTTGTTAGCCTACTTACTGGCTTTTGAAGTACTGAAGGTACTTTACTATTTGCAGGAAAACTGTAGCTGCTTGGAGATCTTAAGCTGGGTTTTCCCCTCCCCCACATGTGAAGAAAACAGTCGGATGAAATAAAAAAGTTCTTTTTTTGTCTAAGCAGTCTGATCATTACTATACTTCATGCTGGAAAGGTCAAGGGAGCGTTTGTGAATTCTTGTGCTACCTGCTTGAAACAAAGACTATAGCTTATGAAGTTACTTTCAAAATAATTTCTATACAGCATATAAATGACTACAAAAATAACGGATTCAGAATCCATTTAAAAATTTGCATTTCATCTTCTGTATTGTATTTATTCTCGGCAATAAATAGTATTTAGATCATAGAAAGTTTTTTCAGCCTGTGGCTATTTCACTGGGAGCTCAATAGGCTTGTTTCTAGCATTTCAATGTATCTGATAATGAATCTACCCTTGAAATCAGAATTCCAGAACCCCATATTTTCTCACCATTTCCATTATTTAAGGATGAAAGATTTTCTGAAATTGCCAGAGGAAACCAAAGGCAGCATAATGTTTCATGTACTTTTCTTATTCTTAACTTAGCATGCCACTGACAAACCTCAAATACACAATACAATATTTGAAGAGGGAGCTAAGTCCAAAACCTGTCTTTAGCAAAGGAGATAAGTTTCTCAGGATCTGCCAGCAGAGGCACGGATGGACAAAGCCACTGCTGTGTATGTGGTTGTCCACACTTTTGGCACAGTTTTGGCCTGGGCATGCCTGGGACATAGCAGAGAGCAAGGAATTTTCTCTATAGTTCACTTAGACAGAGGAAAAGCAGGGATACATCTGACACATGCTCTGCAGTACCAACTGTGATTCACCAGTACAGTGCTCAATTCTTCTGGATACTGAAACATCTCAGAGGTCACACCCCACTGCTTCAGTTTCAGCTGGAGATTGTGATGCCCCTATGTGCCTCTGAACATTTGCAAATAGCCTTTTGGTTTTTTGCTCACACTACTGAGAGGTCAACATCTTTAAGAAAAAAAATCTCTTGAAACACATCACATAACTTTCAATGAAAGATGTTCTACATTGTTAGACTGGTTCTGCTTTTCATATGTGTACTAATGCAAATATCACACTTTTGTATGCTGTAAGATTACTGTTGTAGTGTAACTGTAGCAATAGTAGAGAAGTGCCATCTGTGATGCTGAGAATCTGAATGTACAGTGTTTATTCAGCTATGAAGTGTTTATTTTGCAAATACACATCTGAATCTCTGTAGAATAAACTATGTACAAAGTGTTTTATTCTGCCAGAGTTATGTTGCACATCTAATGCCTTCCCCTTCACTTTCCTTTTTTACTCTTCCTTAAAGACCCAGAAGGGGATAGTTTGACTTCCCAGTGGAGACCATTTCTCTTCTTAAAAGACTTCCAGGGCTGTTGACTCCTTCAGAAGTTCCTTCTGTCTCAGAGGCTCTCTGATCCATCTGTGCTTTCCAAACTAGAAGATCTCAAGGAGCTCCTACCTCATGTCTTTGCCATTTCTCTTCTATGTGCTGGATCAGGTATGCTTCTCCAAAGGAACTGTGATGGTATATTGTAGTACCAGTGAGCTTTCCTATCCATGTCAAAACCATGAAAAATTTGCAACAAATGTAAGACTAAAAGCTAAATCTGGAAATCCAAGCAGTTTTGTGTTTCTTTGATGTTTTCTTTGCAAAACGTCTATTCTTAAAGATAGATCTCTGGTAAATCGGGGCAATAACATTCTAGAATACAATCTGGTATTAGAGAAGCATTTAGAAGTATTTATCTTCCCTAATTAATTTCTAGGAATTGTGAGGTGTTGTTTGTTTTTGTGGGTATTTTTGTGATGTAACTTATGTGTGGCCTCCCTACAAATCAGAGGAAAGAGAAATCCAGTGCTACACAGTTCAATAGCTTGATGAGTTTGGCCTAGAGCCTAAATATAATGACTGTGGGTGTCTATTATTAGACATCCAAATAAAAAGGTTACAAAGCTGCTGAGCAACTTTTACTGTTTTACTGGGTTTATGGATATTAACTGTTGAGACATCAGAATATTTCTGTTTAGGGGAATAAATGTGTGTTTAGATCATTGACAGTCTGAACCTTGTTATGAAGAGCTTATCCTTTGGTATTTCGTAGGAATGATTAAGTGAATAAAAATTTAGATACTCCCATATGAATAAGCATAACACCAAGAGAGTACGTGAAGAAGAAAAAAAAGGTTTTGAAATTTATGCTAAAAGCTTCAGTTTTTTCTACACATCTAAAATTACAACATTATGACCTGAGCAATAGTTCTCTTTAAGGATTAATTAGTTTTTATAGAAGGATTTTGTGCAAGATTTGGTTTCAGAAAAAAACTGATCTTCACCGTACCTCTGTCTTGCAATTTCTGATGTGGTATATTGGGTCTAGCTGAGATGGAGACAGTATCCCCCCAGCAGCCCTCACAGTGCTGAGTACTGCACTGGCAGCCAGCAGGGTGTTTATAACACATCTGGGGAGGGGGCGGAGCCAGGACAGCTGACCCGGATTGGCTGTTCCAGACCATGTGACATCAGCTCAGCCATAAAAGCCAAGGGCAGGGAGCAGGAGGGGGGCATTGGTTACCATGTTTGTCACCAGGAGTAGCTGCTGCACATACTGAAGCTCTGCTTTCCTGGGAAGTGGCCCGACATTGCTTACTGAGGGGAAGGAGAGAATAAGATCTTTGTTTACCTTTTGTTTCTGTGCATGGCCTTGGCCTTTGCTTTAATTAAACTGCTTTTATCTGGACCCACAAGTTTTTCATCTTATTCTTCCCCTTTATTTTGCTGAAGGGGGGAGTTTATACAGTTATTTCAAAAATGGGTCCCATTGTCTGATTCAATTCTTTCTGGAGTACCATGTTGCTATAAAATTTGCCTTTCAAGGCCTAAGATGGTGTTACAGGCAGTGGCCAGGGTAGGTCTGTAGCCAACCAGTAGTTGCTTCCAGCATGGTGAGGATGTAGCGCTTGCCCTGGCATGTTCGTGGTAGTGGTCCAGCACAGGCAATTTGCCAGGCCTCACCATATGGAAAACTCAGCCACCACCCTCTATTCCAGGGAGATTTTACTTGTGTGGCTTGCTTGATTGCAGCACGTATTTCACATTCGTGAGTGACCTGTGTGATGGCCTCCATGGTCAGGTCCACCCCTCGATCACAAGCCAATCTATACGTTGCATCTCTCCCTAGATGACCCGATGTTTCATGAGCCCATTGAGCTATAAACAGCTCACATTTACACTCCCAGTCCAGGTCCACCTGAGCTAATTTGATTTTGGCAGCCTTGTCCACCTGTTCATTGTTTTGATGTTCCTCAGTGGCACAGCTTCTGGGTATGTGAGCATCTACACGGCATACCTTTAGGGCTATATTTTCTACCTGGGCGGTGAGGTCCTGCCACAATGCAGCAGCCCAGATGGGTTTGCCCCTGCGCTGCCAATTGTTCTTCCACTGCTGGAGCCAACTCTATAGGGCATTAGCCACCATCCAGGAGGCAGTGTAGAGGTAGAGTACTGGCCATTTTTCTCATTCAGCAGTCTTTAGGGCTAATTGGATTGCTTTCACCTCATCTTATTCTCCCCCTTTATTTTGCTGAAGGGGGAGTGACAGAGGGGCCTGGTGAGCACCTGGCATCCAGCCAAGGTTAACCCACCACATGTGGGAAGTGTGAGGTTGTGCTGATGTGAAATGGTGGTATTATATAATTTCCCAAAATATTTGCTTCAGAAGCATATTTTTTATGACTTCTTTGTTACTTTTTTCCACTTTTTGTGGTATTAATTTCCAGTAGGTTTGCCACTGTCGGTTCTGTAAACACGGAACTGTCTTCAGCCCTGAACCATCCATTTTTTAACTAGCTGCTCTAAGATGTGTCACCCTTGCTTCCACTTGTTAATTAATAGTATGCTAATTAGAAGTAGCTTACTTTCCATCTTTTATTCTTTTGGAAATGGCACACTCTCATGATTTCTAATTTACTTCTCTCCAAGTATCTTGCATAAATGCTGGGAAATATGCTGCAGGATCATTTAAAAAGCAAGTAAACAAAATAAATCAGCCAAAATAAAAAATATGGATGCAAACAAGAAAATTAAGCATTAGAGCTCTGGAAAAAATATAAGCTCTTTGGTAGTCAAGATGCAGGTATTTTTCATGTGGTTTGCATCAAATTTTTTAGCTGCATGGGTACTGCCCATTTTTCCTTTAACTATTCTTTATGGTTTTTAACCCTTTGACAGGTCCACAAATGCTACAGTTTCTGATTTTTCTATTCACAGTTAGAAAATTATAGATTTTTATGACTCACTGCCTGTTAGTTGGAAGGAAAACCCTGATCTTTTCTTTCGTGTGCTGAAGAAGTTTGGGGCATTGGCCTTTCTTTTGCCCAGAGTGAGGGAAATGAATCATTAAGATAAATATACTTTTATTAAATTCCCAATGGAATTTAATACTGGTACTTCATTGATTAATTTTGTGTATAAAACAAACCAAAACAAAACAATCAAATATTTTGCCTTCTTTGTGTCAGACCTTTTAAAGGTACAATTTACCACAAGCTTTTTCTTCTAAATGGCGTCCAAATCTTAAAACATAATTCCTAAGACCCAGTCATACAAACAAGGAGACAGTGGACAGAGAATCTGATTTTGTATTGCCTGCCTGTTTGTTAAAAAAAATAGCCAAATTTGAATATTGAAACAATAGGAACTCATGTCTTTCATTAGACTTTCTCCTCGGAGCAAAAGAAGAACCCACAGAGAGTTGGGACTTGGTGTATCAAAACACAGTACTTATTTAGGACTGAGAGCGAAAGCTCTAACTAGTCCCAGGTGAGCAGAAAGTTTAATCTGAAGTGAGAGAAAATCTACTAAGAAACAAATGGGAAAGGGAAAAATAATATCCCTGTAGTTCAGAGGAGGAACACTGGCAACATTAATTTCAGATTAAGTAGCCAGATGTGTCAGTTCTTGATGAAAAAAAAGCATGCATACAGCAACATCTTAGAATGTCTGGATGTCTTGCAAAAGCCAGAAGAGAGGAAAGATGAGTCTGTTTTAATGGGACATATGATCACAGATGATTCTGACTTCTGAAGACTCAGATACGTTTGCTTCCTTGCAGATTTTATCATAGAAGTCAAGAGAATCACTGCCAAAAGCATGCTAAATAGAGCCAAAGGGAACACCTCTCATCCAGAAATAGAGTTCCACCTGAATTATGGTTTAGAGAGAAGATAACTTTTGAACTGCCAAAACTGTAATCACAGCTATCAAATCCAGAGATGGTGGAAGATATTCTTTGAAGAAAGAAGTAAAATTAACTCTTTGTATATATAATACACTTGCTTCCTCTCCAGCACAGCGTGTTGCTAGAATGGTGGGGACCGACAGTCCCAGTTACTGAATTTGTTTAATCTTGGAGACAAACTCAAGGTTCAGGTAACAGTAAAATAAACAAATAATGTTATGTTTATATATTAACTTTATAGTTACAAAAGTTTTCTTAAAGCTAAAATAAGTTCAAATTATTGGTATATTCTCAATGAATTGACTGAGATATTTGCTGCTTATGCAATATTCACTGATAAATGTTCATCTTGTGTAAGGGGAAACGTATGAGACATATCTGTTAATTTTCATTGTGGAGACTGGCAATCAAAGTTAAGCATTAATCTGATACATGGAGTTCAGACAAATCAGTTGTTTCAAAAATTGTAAATTTATACTGATGAGATAGAGTTCATTCTACAGAAGTCAGATATCAGCATCTCACCTGCTGAGGACAAAAGATTAATCCTCATTATTTTATTTTCTTTTAATTTAAACCAGGAAGTAAGGGTTTTCCATTTCTCAGATTTTGTTCAAGGAACAAAAAACACAGGAAGAAACTTGATTTTCTGGGGGTTTTTTTCAGTATGAAAACTAAAGACTGTCTTAGACATTTCCGCAAATCAGTTGAGTCCTCCCTTTAGAACTGCAATACTTTTTAGGTCGCTCTCGATAATATTTCTCAGACAAGGTAAAATGAGGTATGGCAGAACAAAGATCAGCACAAATAATGCAGCACCTGTTCCATTCAATCCATTTTAACTTTTTAAATAGGAATTAGGAGGACACTAATCCTCTGTCATGTAACAGCTGGGTCATATGGAGGGTAACATCAGTAATTGTCAAAGTACATCCTAAAGCTCACTTAAATGGTGTACACTGAGCCCCACAGATTTCAGCTCAGAAAATAGGAGACTACTATATAGTACAATACAGAGAAAAAATAATGAAGGTGCTTAAAGGATGATGTTCTGAAAGAAAATAAAAGAACATTAGTTTGTCATGCTGTTTTAGCTTAATTTAGTGTTTCAAGGGACAAATAAATTGTCCTGTCTTTGTTATATTGCCTAGAGAATCTGGACAAACTGAATAAAAATGGCTTAAGTATCAACAGGGCAACAAAAGGGGAAAACATAGACGTCTGAATGTGAGAGAATGAAAAGACTACCTAACCCAATTAGCTCCTTGAGAAGATAAGCTTTTTCTCAGAAAGCTGCTTCTGTGCCTGAAGTTCACCTGTCTTGCAGCTGAGGTGACATTCTAAGAGCATATATTTCATTTAACTTCAGTCACTCTACTCAACACAGATTGACAGGCATTTCAGGTAAATAGCTTATTCCATCTTTAAAACAGGTAAAAGGTGGCTGTTTCTCCCCTTACAAGGAAAACCAAGATTGCCAAGATGGCTCAGGGATCATTTCCCAAGTGCTTCTTCCTTCCCATGTTTGACCATGTAGAGTTCCCATATTGGATGTCCTACGAGCACAAGAAGCCTGGGTTATCAGGCAAGCTTGGATTGTGTTTGGCACTGGCTGAAGCAACTAGTGCAGCAGCGGATCCAAACTGGTGCACATGTCTTTTCCACAACAGCCTTGCTGGTAGTTCCTGATCTCATGGTTGAAGAGAGCATCCCTCACCCAGCCAGTAGGAAGAGATTCAAAGGAACAACTCCCATTTTTTCAGACATCCTTAACATTAGCCTTATATCCTCTCCAACTTGTTTGTTGAACCTACACTGCCCTGCAGGCCCAAGGCACAGGCACAGACCAGATGAAATGAGAAACATTGACTTTGTGGCACAAAGATTGGAGTATCTAGCCAAGGATGCTGTGACCTGAGTAAAGGCCTTTGTTTCTGGGGCTGTGTATGCAATTTACATTAAAAAGTTGTTGACTAAAAGCATGAGTCATGCAGTGAAATGCCTGTCTGGGAAGCAGAAATGCCTGTCTGGGAAGCAGAAAACGTGGGTGTGAATCCCATATGGTCAAGGGACTGAGACCTATCCTAGCTGAGTGCTTTAACCAGCATATGGAAAACGGGCAGCCCTCCTCTGCAGGTATCTAAAAGGGCCATGAGACATTCCTTGGTAACCAAATACACAAGTGAGGTGTCTGTGTGAATTGATTTCTAGTTGCAAATCTATTCACATGCAGGAATCTAAGGTGTATGTATAGGCAACTGAGGCATATGTCTAAAATAAACAATGAATTTTAAATATACTCCCCTCTCTGGTATTTTCTAACAACAAACCTACTTGGTTTTTGGGCGGTTGTCAGTCCCAGGCAGTTTCAGGGGCCTGCATTTCTCCATTTCTTATGAAACAAACGGAAGCATCTAAATCAAATTATCTTTTTGTTTGTTTGTTTTTCACCATCTAGTCTCTTTCCTTCTGTTTCATTAATTTCTAATATTTTCTTCTCTTCTTGTCAGGTGCTTTCTCCTGTGAGAGACTTGAGGTAGAGAATTAATGTCAGAGAATGTGTGAAGAAGGTATTAATGTTAATCTGCTACAACAGTGTTTTCAACATAAGCTCTGTAACAACAGTACTGTATAATGCAAGACAGGAGACTGAAATAACTGTGAAATTATCTAGCATTTTAAGGATCACATTAGCTGCAAAGAAGTATGCCAAGGTCTTATGCAAAACAGTGGTACTGGATACAATTAGATATTGCCAAATAGGAGAGAACATCTCTTATGAAGCTGATCAGCATTTGTGACCTGCATCAAATAAAAAAGCGCTTTAATAAGAACTCTGTAGACAGTAGCCTTAAACAGAGAATGCAGCTTTTGGCAAATATTCATCTGATTAGAAGTTGTTCTTATTGAGCTCACAAGCCCACTGGCCAAAAGAATTAACGTGCTCCTGTCATGATTCAGGATAAAATTGAGTAAGAAACATGAAGATGACTTTACATCTCTGTTTGGTATAGGTGTGATGTAACCCGTCTCAGGTACATGATATGACCGTTACTGGTTCAGGTCAGATGTCTCCAGGTCAGGAGGCATGTTAACAGATCAGTGTGGGTGCAGAGGAGACTGTAACTAGAAGCCTGGAAACGTGTGAATGTGTGGTGAATTCTCTAACCCTTTTTCCTCCGCTTTGGTTTGGGTGCTTTTTTTTTTTGTTGTGGTTTTTTTTGTTTATTTTTTTTTCTTGAAGGGAAGGCCTAGTTTAAACATGAATGAATTTAGGAAATTGTCTGACATCTGCCCATGTCTCAAACTGCAGTTCTCAAGGCAGAGTTTAGAAAATATTCTGGGGGCAGGGATGGATGTGTCCCTGATAAGCCCATAGAAAACAAAAGGGAAATGCGAGGAGGAGGAGGAGGTATCTGAAACTGGCAAGAGCCCAGTGGTGGAGAAGTGGGCTGTTACCAGGAAGGTTTAAATCCCTTTGCTTTTGGCCTCCTTCTTTATGTTAAGAACCACATGTCAAGCAGATGCTTCTGGGCATGTGCAGAGGATGCAATCTGAGAAATGTGGCTGCAAAAGGTGCCAGACAGCGTGATCGTACTGATGTCTTGTGGCCTTCTAACTTTTGTATTGCCCCCTTCACACTGGCTGATGTAATATTTTAATTTTTTTTTGTATAATAGTTATTCAATTTATTAATAAAAACACAACACTCATGAGAAAAAAAAAAAGTTTTTTTCTGAGAAATATATTTTGTAACTTTTGAATACACCAAGTTAGACATTTAATGATCAAATTAAAAGGGAATTTTACAATTATATTGATTTCTGATTGTAAAGCAGGAACTGATGAGACAACCTACTTCCCCCTAAAAGTTAATTTCTCCTCAAGTTGTAGTGCAACAGTGAGCAATTTCTCAGCTGCCCCCCTGCAAGATCTCACAAATCATAACAGAATTTTTCAAATTGAGAAGCTATTCCAATAGCCTAAATCAGTATTTCAGGTATGTCAACATATAACTTAAATTTCAAAAACATTCAGTGCTTAGAAACTCCCTCTGACCTCTGCGGAATCTTCTCACTACTGATTATTTTAGAATAAGATTACTTTTTCAGATTCAATAATAATGGAGAAGCCTAATTTGTGACTTGAAATCTTAAAAATGTTGGCTCAGTTCTTATTCATGATATCTCACTCATACAGTCACAATTCTTTGGCAGCTTTGGGCCAGGTTTTTTTTTTCATTATGTGATAATAAAATATTAGGTTTTAAGTTAAAAAAAAAAAGTCTTAGCACTGTAAAATGATAGAGAAACCAAAAGAATAATTGACTGTGAAAGTAGCTCCAAAGTAGGTCATATGGCCAAAAGCAAAATCTACTTCTGTTGTGCTATCATATTCGTTCAGAAGTGCCACTAGTACTAAGGATATTTTAAAAAATGACAAAAGGAAGAAAATTTCAAGTTAAATGACAGTTAAATGACTTGACTTGAAGAAGTACTTAGTACCCACAACTTTGACTGAATTCAGTAGGAGCTGCAAGCACTTAACACCACTGAAAATCACGGAAAATGCTATTGTTTATTTTAGCTTATGTTGATATGTCTTTATAATGCTAGGATTTCCAACAATGAGAGCTTGTGAGTTCAGGTGGCATGGCACTGTATGAAGTCTCCAAGCCTTACAAAGAAGTCTGCCACCAGCATTAGCTGCTTGGGTCTATGTGACATTTGTTGAGACCGGTATCGAGGTTTTCTTCCATGCACACATTCCAGAGCTCTGCAGAAATCTCATCAGCCTGTTCATGGGGCAAAGCAGAGGTTAGAGGCACTTTGCAATTAATGAAAATGCCCCTGAGAAGGCTTCTCACTACTGAAGGCTTCTGGGGGACATGCAAATACTTAATTAAACTCAGTGAATATGGCTAGCATAAACCTCTTACTGATTGTGGCTGTTCTGAGAGAGAAAAGAGAGTAAAAGAATGCAAATAGTGCTCCCTGTCGTGGGTTAAAGTTAACTT
>NW_010112603.1:0-2662 GCF_000699245.1 Pterocles gutturalis | reverse complement strand
AGAGCGGGAGCGGTGCGGTACCGGGCTGTGAGCCCCGGGGGCGGGGGGGACAGAGAGCGGGAGCTGTGGGGGCCATCGGGTTTTTTCGCAGTTTTTGCTGTATGCAGTCTGAAGATGACCCACACCTTTGAGTGCCATCAGTGTTGTGTGCCTGTGTTTTTCGCAGGAGGAGGGCTAGGGCTGTGCTAAGTAAAGAAGCATAAGGTACCTGTGGAAGATGGAGGGCTGGAGAGGTGGCTTGGCTTCCTTGCTCTCAGGATGGGTAAGAGTGTTTTCGGTGCCACCTCACTGAATGTGTAGCAGTGTTGGGCACAGTGGTGGGTGTAGTGAATGACAGGGTGGCTAGGTCAGTGGGAACTGTGTATTCCTCCTGTCTGTTTGAGCTGTGTACATTTTTTGCCAGGTTAGATAGATGCTTCCAACATTGCAGTGTCTGTGTTGCAGTTGCCCTGAGGAGTACCATCTGCCACAGGCTAGAGTTAATTGGGTGCCTGAGCAAGCCTGACCATCTGTGAGTACTGCAGTGGCAACTTGATGCTGAAGCAGAGCTAGAGAACATGGTTGAAGCAGCACAGAGGGTCAGTTGTAATTATGGGAGTAATGATGGGCCTTGGATTTGGGATAGTTCTGGAAGGGCTGTGCAGTTGCGTGGCCTCTCAGTAACAACTGTTCTGGACTTTTGCAGGTGCTGAAGCATAGTCCGGTGTTTGAAGGAGCATCACAGATCAGAGCTCTGCTGGATCTGCAGCCAGACGCCCAGGACAAACTCTGACTTGCAGCATGGGCACAGCGAAGTCCTGGGGCTGCATCGTAGATGAGGGGGCCTGGGTGGGTGTAAGGTGGCTGTGCCCTAGTTGGGCATGAGACAGACTATGTGGCAGTCTGGGTACTGCTGCGTGGAGGGAGCTGGAAATTGTGTCTGGGAGGCTGGAGTTTGGCATTTGGTGAGTAATGTGCAGGCTCAGCAGTGGAAATTTCCTTGATGTGCCAAGTGGTTAGGTACCTTGGACTACAAATGTTCATCAGGTGAGTAATAGGCTAAAAAACCCAGTCTGTTTTACAAAATAAAAAGTATTTTCCCAGTGTTTTACCCTTGTTGTGGCAACTCTGTGAGGCATCTTCTGATCAGTTTTTAGAGTGGGATTTACTGGACAGAGGAAAAGGCTTTTGGGGTGGTGGTAGTGACTGCAGGAATGATGTTACCAGTTGTCACAGCACTTCTGTCAGCAAGTGCCAGTTCCCTTAAGGAGAGGCCAGTTGGTGGTTACAGGTGTCACTGGCTCTGGATATTTGCCCACAGAGCTGAGAGGACCACAAATATTAAGTTAATTGTCTGTAATGGAGATTTACTGCTCACTGTGTTGTAGCCAGGTTAAGTGGAAGTGCAGCTTAGTACAGTGGATCAATCCACGGACTGATTCTTACGTACCGTCACTTATGAATGGTGGCTGAAACCAAGCCTATAAGCAGCAATTGCAAAGTGTTTCAGGTCTGTGTGTATTCCCATTCGGCTGCTGTTCTAAATGACGGGGAAACTTGTAAAGCTACAGGCAAAAATTATAATGTTTTTGCTTTTCTCTTTACTGTTTTCCTGCTCAGATATTCTCTGGCATTTCTTGCCTAAAACTGAGGGCTCAGAGTTTTTCACTTACAGTTTATTGTTTAGAGTTTGTGGTTTTCAGTTGTTTCTCACTCAGGGTTATGGTTAATTACTTTATTTTGTGAGGCTCTGTATTTGTCAGGGTTTACTGTTTACTCGTTTATTATGTAAAAATCTATTCTTATCCATAAGCTCTAAATATCAAATGACCACTTGGGTTCTGAGGTTTGTAGTTTATCACTACATGGCTTACCATGTTAAATGGAAAAGTCTAAGTCCCTAGATAATAAACTATAAGCCCTGAACCCTAAACAGTAGGCTGTGAACCCTTGTCTGGGGTTTGTGACCATTGTGCACCAGGGCTAATGTTCATTGTAGTTCCACTAAGAAAGGCTCTTGGAGTCTGTAAATTATTGATCAAAATTCAATTTATTGAAGCTAACAGTAGCAGGGAAAAGAGGATAGTATAATACATTCCTTCAGTTGCTGAGAACATCGCATTGTGCAGATCAAAGAGACCTCCAATCTACGCATGGCCCCCAGTGCAGCTCCTGTCTGTGTGGGGGGGTTCTGTTGGCATCTTGGTCTTTAGAGCCCTTACAGGATTTTTTTGTAAGAAATAATTCTATTCATCCTATTCATCCCAGTGTTGAGAGCAGCATGGTGGCGGAAAAATCAAAGACTTCTACAGTGTAAGTATTTTTGTTGGATGTCTATAAACAGATGCACACCTTTTTAGTATCAGGTGAATTACTGAGACTGGTTCTTTATTTTTTATTTTACTCTTTAAAGTGTTACACTTTGTTTCCAACATTATTGTCCAAGCAAGGAAGATGTGCAGCAGTGGCGGCAGCAGCAGTGGTGGCAGGGCTGTGGCGGTGGATCCGTAAGCGTAGATTCTGATCACGGTACAGCCTTGTCCCGCAGCCTCGCAGGGTTCTCTCCCTGTGGCAGTGCTGTGAGGAAGGGACGAGACCCTTCACGGCACCAGCGAGGGGGTTTGCTTTTCTGCTAAGAAATCATTTGCATTTGAAATCATCTCAATTCGTCTTAGCATGGATT
>NW_010112602.1:16388-40113 GCF_000699245.1 Pterocles gutturalis | reverse complement strand
TGTGATTCTGTGATTCTGTGAATTGTGGCTGCCTGTAACACAGCAGAGTTTGCCTGTTAATTAACTAACAAGAACTCAGAAAGCACTGTGTTTGCAACAAATTTGGATTAACTCTGCAATGATACATTCTGCCAAAGTAACATCAACATTTCATAGGCAACTTTTGTTAAAAGCCAAACTGATAGGTTCCACTATTAAAAATTAAAACTTCAGACTAACACTGATTTCAGTCAGTCTTTCTCCCTTTTTACCCGTTGCTCACTCCTGACAATATATATTCCCATCCTGCCTGCACACTGAAGGAATTACCGTGCTGTAACCCAGATTAGGAATGAATCCAGAACAAGACATTAACACTATTTTCCCCCCTTAAAAACCAGATTCCCTTTTCTCATTCCCAGTGCTGCTGCACAAGTGTCAGTCACACCTGAGCTCACAGAAGGGATTCCCAGCTAAGCATTGGTGTGGTGACACAGAACCATGCAAACTGCCACTGCCTTCGATGCCTTGACTAGTGAAACCACAGCCCAGTACTGGCTTCAGCTCCTGCCACGGTTAGTTTTTGTGCTTGTTTCATATATGGCTTACACAGTACAAATGGAGAGTAGATGGGCTGATGAAAAGAGTAAAAACCCTACCCAAAAATCCTACTCTTAATTAAGCTTCATTCTATTTTCAGTTTCACCCACAAAATCCATTCCTACTAAAGGACTTACATTCATGCCTTTGGTGCAATATGACTTCAAGAACTCTGGAATTACTTCAGTTAAGTCACCTACCTAGTGTTAGAGAAACTTACAAATACCACCTGCACACAGTAACATTCATATGCTTTTTTGTTAGAAATCCTTGACTGCAGAACACTTTTCTATTACTAGCTGCAATATTTTCTTTTTAATGGAACAGCTCACATTTCAAAACCTTGCCATTCAAAAAGAGTACAGGCAGCTG
Organism: Pterocles gutturalis; assembly: GCF_000699245.1. Classification (NCBI taxonomy): domain Eukaryota; kingdom Metazoa; phylum Chordata; class Aves; order Pterocliformes; family Pteroclidae; genus Pterocles; species Pterocles gutturalis. Next base: position 39,162 of record NW_010112602.1, on the reverse strand, counting down.
ATAAACCAAGTTAGGCAGATATTTTGAAGTTGCAAAAGGTGATCACTACCTCATGATAGTCAGGGCATACTATACAAATAGAACTAAATATTCTGCTTGGGGAGGAAAAAAATTACTACCCTAAGTGCAACTTATTTTAAATCATAGGGCTGAAATTGATGGGACATTCTGATCATTAATAGATGCTTCCAAACAATTTATAACAGGATACTTTCAACACAAATAACTGCAACAACAGTGGTCTATGTTTAAAGGTTTACATAGTCTGAGCAGACAAAATACTCAGAGTGGTAACCAAACAAACTTAACACATAGCATCCAATCATTAGTATATTCATTCTTCTGGGCTTGTCTGAATAAACCAAGAATACTTCTGTACTGCTATCTGCTTTGCTTCTTCTTTTGTTATTGCTGTTCAATCATTGCACTAAGAAGAAATACTCTAGGTGTAGCACAGAAGCCCCTATGCAATTTCAAGTACACATTTCAGAATAAAAAGCACAAGAACAACATCCCACATTTTCAAACTATGTCCAGTGACCCTTACATTGCACTTGCCTTCTCTGCAGAGGCAGCCGCATTACAGAACTGATTGCTGGAATGCTTCGGTTCCCGTCCTTAGAAAAATAGACAATTTTGCTCCTTTATTTTCATATGAAGTTAAACTATTCAGTTTCAGAGGATGTTATAGCAACTTGAGGCATGACACTGGTGAGTTCTGGCTTATTACAGTTTGAGGGGCTGGGAAATCATCTTCAGCAATCTACTTTTTGCTGGGGCAGGACTCCACAGCAAGCAGGAAGGAAGAAGTAGAGAAACAAAGAAAATCTTAGAAGGGGCCAGAATTGCAAAGTCATTTAAATAGTTCTCTGCTGAAAAGAATTTTGAACAGATCTGTTTACTACCCATCATGCAACACAAGAAGTTTCCTTTGGGAAGCTCTACAGCATTTATTACAGCTACCAAGCACCCCAGCCTATGCCAAATCCAGCAGAGATCAGTGCTCCAGTCTCCACAGAAGGGTGTGCAAAGACACTCTGCCTAAATAATACTGAGAGATGGAAAAATGCTTACAGGAGTTCTGAGAAAGCATTTATGCAAAGCAGGAATTGAGAAACCCTCTGTCTGCTAATGCTCTGGTGACAAGGCACAGATCATCGCTGCAGATAAAACTCTTGCCAGTTGCTGTTGACAGCAATCAGGCCAAGTTCAAATCACCAGAGGGACTCTCAAAATGAACAATGCCATAGAGCTGAACCCTGGCAGAGAATCTCAGAGAACATTAGACTATTTTCTGAGTATCCTGCACTAAGTGACATGCCCCATCTTTCAAAGCAGGGAATCAAGGTCCAGAATGAAGGAAGCTCAGGAAGAAAATGAATAAAGCATGAACTTGTGACAACACATTGGACATATCAAGGTCCAGAATGAAGGAAGCTCAGGAGGAAAATGAATAAAGCATCAACTTGTGACAACACATTGGACACGCAAATAACACAAAACACCCCACCAACCGTTCTGACTACCCATCCCTGAAGTGTATCACCTCTTCCAGCCTCACCTGCTAAACCCACCCAGTTCAGGCACAGTGTGCAGCCCTGAACACTCCTCAGGCAGTTTCTCTACACAAACACCAAGTAACAGACTCCCCTGTAGGATCCACTACCTACTTCAGTGACACTAAATTCACCTCCATTAGTCAGAGAACATTTCTATGTGTCATTTTCTTCTGTGAAGAGCCCTTTTAAGCTGTCAACTCAATGCCATCTGTCAAGGAAGCCATTCTGTGGCATCACCCAGAAACCAACTCAGCACCACAGAAGCCTCAGTGGAAAGATCCCACCCACCTCTGGGAGGCAAGATGGAGAAAAGCATCCAACTTTGAGCCAACTTCTCATTTCTGAGCTTGACTCCACTAATGAGATAACTTTTCAGCTGGGTCTTTACTACTGACTTTTGTCAGCTTAGTTGGTACCAGCTTGCAAAGTTACGTGGAAGAGTTTTTGTAGTGAGTAGATACGTAAGAGTGGTCAAAGCTTTTGTGGCAGAACTGCATGTTGCTGGTGTCATTTCTTATTTTAATGAGCTGCAATAAAGAGCAGCAACAGCCCTAAACTGCATCCACATGGCACAGGTAGATTACAGGCAGGCCTGAAATCTCTAGCAGCTCAGGAGCAGGTACAACTCAAAGCCATGTAGTAACATTACCATGGCATCCAGCTGGTGCTCAGCAAGCCCCACTAACAAGTATCAGCATCACCCTAACACAACATGGCTTTGAGCTTGTTGAGCCTGTCCCCTGAGCCATCATGTCCCCTGTACCAGGAGACTTTACAACACAGTCCTGCAGTATGACAACACCAAAGCCTTCAGTGAAAGTGTGACCCAGGCACAATGTCCCAGGAGGGACTGTAGGTAAGACACTTAAAGCTCTCTGTGGCCACTCTCCTCCCCCATTCACCAACAAGAATGGATGGACTCATTTTCCAGGGCTGCAAGTTAGCATTAAAAAAAGTGTCCTTTTTAAGATGCACAAACAGCTTTAAAAACTTCGGTTTTGAAAATTTTCCCCAGAATGACAAAAAAACAGGCTTTAAGCCAAAGAACAAAGCTCTTACTATAAAACTTTAATAAAGAACAAAGAAAATCTATTTCTTCTCTCCAAGGTATCTGCAGCATTACACAAAGGGATTTCAGCGGCTATTAGCTGACTAGTTGCATTATAGTTTGAGAGACTCATTATAGTGCTCTACAATTATTGCTAACTCATACTAAATTATTGGCTTCTCTAAAACTGAGGGATGTAAACAGCACTTAAGAGACAAAGACCTGCCAGTATTAAGCTAATACAAGACCAATAACTTCCCAGTCTATGAAACACCACAGTCAAATGCATGCCCATTCCCCAGTATCAGCCTTTCCAGATCACTTCCTCTTTCATTCAAACAGCAGGATGAATCAGAGGTCTTGCAGGGGTGTGGCTGAAGGCTGTGATCTAACATTACACCACCCAAGGCAGCAATACTAATGTAAAAATATTCCTCAATCCTGATGCCAATGCTTATTTACATCCCAAACTCTCCCGCTGCTCCTCTGGGTAATCTCACAGCCCAGCCAAGGAACAAAAGCCATTATGGAGAAGGGAATGGGCAGCTGACCAGTGGAGCTGGTGAAAGGGAGGATGGAGGCTGGCACTGTTACCTACATGACATGAAAGCACAGCTGCCTTCAGAGCACATCATTGGGTTATTTTCACCTCTTTGGCTGTGAGCTGCAGGCTACCTCCAAGGGAAGCCCAGAGCCCTGTCTAAGGAGAACTAGCCTGGTCACCTGCCTCTTTTCAGGGACCTGCAGAGAGCAAGTTAAGACAAGTCACCTGCAGCTTTCCTGGTAGCTATAGAGGGAGCTGCAGGTGAGGTTTTGGGCAACAGGAATTTGAAGCTTGTTTGATGTAAGAGACCATGAAGTCATTTTTTTCAGCAGTGACAGGAAAAAACCTAGGCTATCTCATGCCACACCACTGCTGGAGCCCAAATGATATGGAGTAAAACACCAAGTGCATATGACTGAAACAAAGCAGTAGCAACAAATGACCAAGAACACCCTTTGCCACCCTGGGGCAACCTGATCTTTCAGTTTTGTCAAAACCAATGTTTATAAGATAAAAATCCTTCCTTCAAAACATCTCCAGTGAGCTCTTCTGCCACACCACACCCCTCTCTGAGATTATGTACCTTTGCAAAAGTCATTTCCAGCAGCAAGAGGGGAGAGGAGCCCACTGCTACCAGAGCAGCAGGTCCCTGCAAACCCTGCTGTCTCCCAGCTCTACTAATCACCAACACCAGGTGCAAGTCATTAACACCATTCCAGCCACACAGCAGCTCAGAGCCTAGGTTTAAAGTATCCACAGATGGCCTTTACCACCTCCATTTAAGCCACCAGGCACCAAAGCAGCCCAGTTCCTACCTCCACATCTCAGCATCCCTCAGCTACCCCAGTCCTCTCCACCCAGCCCACAAAGATGCCTCACAAATACCCAAACTCATTTATTTGCAGAGAGCTGATGAGTAGAGGGCATGTTTAAACTTGTACCACCTCAGGACAACACACTAGATCAGCCAGACTTTCATTAATAACCCTCTTGTGTCTTACCTTACAGTTTTAGGAGGGACAAGGTCAGCCCTTCTTGAGCTGGGGACCAGCCTGCAGCAGAGATGTGCAGTGGGGCAGCACCCACAGGCAGGATGCCCACCAGGGCTAAGGCAGGCATAGCTCCCCTCTCCTGGAGCCTTATAACCTTCCCCAGCACCTCCCTCACCTCCCATCTCCCTTTCGCCACCTGTGTTGGGTTGAAGGATAACAAGCATTTCACTTAACCCTTTATGTCAGGGCACACCTACATTCCCAGGGCAGCACTTCACAGATGCCACCTCCCCACTGGAGAAGCAGAATGCTCTGCCAGGCAGGATGTGGCAGCTTCTCGGCTTGCTGTCTTGCCCTATCACCTCAGGACAAGTTTCTTGATCTCTTTGTTGACCCAGTGGGCAAAGTAATCTTGGGCCCATCAAGCTGGGCAGGTCAATAATACAGGCAGAAAATATAACACACCTGGAAAAAACAATGCCCATTTTTTAAATGAAGTGACAAAGGGCACCGAAGCCACGGTAACGTTTGGTATCTCAGCTTCGAGGACATCTTTTCAGGGCAGAGCTTGGTCCCCAGCACACAGTAAAGTAGTGGCTGTTAATCACAGTTTCCCTCTTCTGTAGCCCAGGAAGGAGGGTTAAATGCCAGCAAGACTTTATCTTTCACCAAGCAGCCATTTTGGGTCTCTGTGCAGGGTGTTAGCAACATGGTGATGAATAAGGGAACATTTCTCCTTGGCAAGCCTCTCCATCATGTTAAATGAAGGCTTGACAGGCTTTGCTGCGTGGAGCCTGCCCTGCATGCTGACTTCAGCAAGGAGGGGGCAGCAGCTCCACTTCCAGGGTCATGGTTTTATGTTGACAGTAACAAAAACAACAACACAAGGACTTAGAGAATGCAAACCAGAAAGGCACAGAGCAGGTACAATCTTTATTGGAGAGATACACAAGCCTAATGGGTGGGAAGGGTGGTTTTTTGCTGACTCTCATTAGCATTATTAAGGGAAAAAATCAGGGTCTGATTCTCAATATAACTGAGCTTTGCTGTTGCTAATCTCCTTTTTTCTCACCATCTCACACCTTACAGGAAGCAGATCTTCTGGTGTATTTATTGTTTGGGTGTATTTGATACAGGTAACTATCCTCATTGCCTCGCTGTGTCTACTGTCCTCCAGGTTAGGTGGGTACTAAGCAGGTTAGGGCATACTAACCAGGTTAGGGAGATGGTTGTGCCCTTTGGAAGGTACAGACTATGCAAGGGAAGGATGGCTTCTTGGGAAAGGAATAAAGAGCAAAAAATGTGCACCCAGAAAGCGTCTAAATTGCTGGACTGAGAGCCTACTGCAGAGACCTGAGCTGCTCTGTGGGATCATGGTGGGAAAGAGACATAGGTTCTTTTCTCTCTTCTTCTGATTTTTTTTCTTTATTAATGTAAGTTAATGGTTCCAGTTTGCAGTCTAATAAATGCTGGCTTTCACTTTTAAAAGCCTGTTTAGACTGTTGTGGTTTGACCCACCTAGGAGCAATAAACCCCATATAGCTGCTCACTCACCCTCTCCCCTCCCATGGAACAGGGGAGAGAATTAAAGGGCAATGGGAGAAAAGACTTGTGGATTGAGATAAGAACAATTTAATAACTAAACTAGAATGAAATTGAAAATAGTAATGATGGTAATAGTAATATATACGAATATACAAATGGAGTGGAACACAATGAAACTGTCCATTCTTCTTCCTCCCTTTCCCTCCTTACTGCTAGCAGAGTTAGTCAGCCAGCACATGCACAGTAAATATAGCTTGCTTCAGCTTTGGGAAATAGTATTCCAGATGCTATTGTATTGTCCCTTCAATCCAAGTGTCGCGGAAGTTTGTAACAAGCCCTGTTACCCTTGTTGCTGTTCTCCTGATATCCTCTAAACACCAGTTAGGGAGCCCTGACTCACAGAAGTTAAGCTGGTAGTAAGCTTGTGGGACAATACAGCGCAACCTACCCGTGAAGGGGTTTGGATAATATTTTGCTTTGCAAATAATGGTTAACACAAGACTTCTCCAGGCCATATGCAATGCAAGCTTTCAGTAGTCTTTGGTAGATCCATCCAAGGCTATCCCATGCTGTCCTGGCCCATATGGTTTCTAGTGCACAGGGGTGCAGGTGATCCACTACCAGTCATGGTAAATACACCTTCCAGTAATATACCTTTTGTAGTCCCCAGCAGGGGAAGTGTTCTGCATGGAACTGAACATACAATTTGTCCTAAATGTAGAAATCGCACCTACAGGAGGATAAATAGCTTTCAGTCAGGTAGACAGAAGCTAATTTAAGACTGTCAGTAAAATTGTACAGAGTGAAAAAATGAAAGGTTCTTGTTAAAGCAGCTATAAGATAACATAGAAGAAAGTTAAGTGTTATATTGCTCTAAGTTTTTTGTATAGATTATGTTGGTTCCAGGAAAAGTTAAGAAATTAGTCCACCTCCCAGAGAAGAATATTACTATTTGTGAAGTAGTATTCCTCTTAGTAATATGTTTATATGTCATCAAGTGCTGTGATCATTCCTTCCTTCTAAAAATATTTTGTTGACGTCTTAACTTTTCTAATCTCTTTCCTGAGGTTAGAATGGGTAAGACACAATGCTGGCGAGCTGTGTTATTCAGATATTCTTTTTAATATTCGTGACATAAAGCAGTTGAACTAGGAAGCTGATTATTATTCTATGGGAACGGAGACGGTTTGGATAGCTAGGTTGGTACCATTAGAAACAAAATAAAACAAAAAGTCCGTAGCAGCAAAACAAAGACAAGCTTTTGCTCAGTCAGCTCCTGTGCATCGCCTTGGGGAAAATAGATGCTTCTGTTGATTTTGCATTTTTATTCCTCAGTTCAGGAGGAGCTATTTGGGAGGAAATTGTGGACGTTTTTACTAGGAGTAAGTTTCATTTTCAAACTGCTCTACCCACATGAGCTTTGCACATAAGGTCTCTCAGGGGCCCCTCTTGGTTCTTATGTGCTGGGGGGAGAGAGTTCAGCAAACAGCTCTTCAGGATGGTGTGGAGGAGGATGATCAGACAAAAAAAATCTCTCATCATGTCTTAGGTTAGGAGATTCCAAGCCTGGATGCACTATTTCAGTTCATTGCTTGGCACTTTATTCACAACTGTGAACTGAGGCTGAGGGCTTTGCATCTGATTCAGATTTTTTCACATTCAGTTAAATTCATCCATTTTTGGACTTTACATTTTTGTTCTTTGTTTTTTTCCACAGTCATGAAATTAAAAAAAAAAGGGGCATCCCTATTTTTCATTGCTGCTGTCTGCTAGTCCCACACAAGTTGCTTGTCCAGCACCATGGTTTTGTTCCTCTCTTTAAGACCTGCAGCACAGCTGGACAGCCACTGGAGAGCCAGAGTAGTGGATTTCCTGCCAAGAAAAAACCCAAACCTCCCGAACAACAACAAAAAAAGCCTCAAAGACCAGGTGGCTGGAGAAGACAGAAGGGCAGGTGAACTCAAAATTTGCAGCTGAGCAGTTTGAGAGGATTTGCCAGCTGCTGTGCAGAGCCCCGGCAGGACCGGCAGCACCTGCACGCCAGGCTGGCTGCACCCGCAAGCGCGGCAGGGCTGGGGGAAGCAGAAAACACCAGCCACAGCGAAGAGCTGAAAAACCGGCCAGGGAACGAGAAAGGAGTGTGAGCAGATGGGAGAGCTGTGGCACTCCAGTGTCCCCAGCAAAGCCATCCCACAGGGTCATGGGTGTGCAGTTAGCGCAGCGCTGAGCCTCAGCCACGGGCCCTCGTCACTGGAGATGGGGACAAGGACATCATAGGCTCTTGTAGATATATCCAGCTCCCAGGTGGCTCAGAGGGTCCAGAGCAAGCTCTGGATAAGACTGTGAAAGATCATGTGGATGTAACTTTTCTACCATGGCAGGAGTATGTGATTTAGAATATGTAACAGAAAAGTGTGTAAAACATACGTGTGGGTTAGATCAGCGAGTCTCTGGCTGTACCTCAGAGGACACCGGCTGCGAGAACAAATGAGCTCTCACAGCTGGCCACACTCTGCAAACCCTCTTCTCCAAGCGCACATGCAGCAGTGTCTTGTTCCCTCTTTGTTTCCTTTCTGTGCATGTTTCTACCTTTCAAATGTAACTTCACAGAAGCTGCATAGATGTTTAGGTTTACTCTCCGTCACAGCCTGAAGAAAAACTGATGTTACATCAGAATTAATCTAGAGCGCTACGGTGAAGAGAGGCCTGAAAGTTGCAGGTCTAATCAAAATATGGTTTTTTAAAGAACTTTGGATGCCATTTTTTCAGTTGTTATTTTGTAAACCTCCAGGCAATCACCGCTTGTTTGCAGTGTCAGAGAGGGTTAAAACTATTCCAGTAAAATAAGAAATCTCCAAAAATTTCTGCCATGCCCTGAACTGATGTAAACAGTGATAAATACTAAAAAAAAAAAATTATTCCTTTCCCACCACTCTTCATTTTTCTGCACTTCTCATTTCAAGTGGCCCAAGGAAAAAAAGTGGTGATGTTACCATTCCTTAAGGTGCTTTCAGCAAGTCTGTAATCAAAATCCTATGGCAAAGGCTGTGCCTAAAGTGCATCCAACTAGGAAGATTTTAGCTTAATAGTGAGATTATTTTAAAGTGCTTATCCAAATGAATCTGAAAATTTTAGGTAGTTTTAACACATCCTTGAAGCCTCACATTACAATGACACAAACATGACACAGAGCATCCTGTTGCCATCTTCCTGCTTGACTGATGATTTAAAAAACATCAAAGCTCTGTGACAGGTTTTGAATGTCGATTTTCTTTTTTTTTTGTAGGAACCTTTTAGAGACAATTTAAAGTTTGTGGGGGAAAAAAACCTTGAAAAAGCCTGTACATTGAGATGTTCCCTAAAATAAAATAGCGGTCTTTTTTTTCTCCCAACACAGTGAATGCAGCATGCGAGGACTAGTGCTGGGAAGGTGGAGAATTGCTATTTTAGGTGTTCACATCGGAGCTAATCCCCGTCCTGCTGCAATCAGCAGCTCTGTTGAAGTTGATTGCCTCAAAAATTAAATTTAAGCCAAGGAACTCTGAGAACGTGTGTTCCATGTCTTAGCGGGGAGAAAAACGTCAAAGGGTGGGAGGACGAGGCGCGGGTGGTTTGCTTTGCAATAAACAATAGCTAAATGAGAGCATCTGTGGGCACTGCGGGATGAGGGACAACGCGGTGGTACAGGGCAAGGGGCTGCTGGATGTCACTGGGGCCCTGGAGGATTTCTGGGTCAGGTCTGTGCAGGTGGATGAGGGAGAGGAGAAGTCAGCATGGCTTAGTCCTCGTTGCTTTCTTATTCCCTATCTCATTTTTTGGTATTCATTCGGATCATTTCTATGTTCTTTTGTCCTCCATGCTAATTTGTTATTCTATTAGCTGTGGAGGTGGCTTCACAACACAATTAAGAAAGAGAAATCAACATTCCCAACCTGCTGGGTTGTGCTTGCTCTCTTAACTGTCTTTTGAAAATCTGTATTCAATTAATATAGAACATTAAGATGCCATTTTGGAATGTTGCGAGACTGCTCTGTCTCAGATCTGCTGAACTCTTTATTGATCTTTTAAGTTTCCTTGCATTTGTGGTAAGTTTTTGATGCTTTATATTTTGTGTTTATGTCAAAACCAAATTAACTATGAAAGGACAAAAGGAGGAAAAATCCCAGATTTTCTTTTTTTTTTCAGTGAAAAGTAACAGATAGTTACAAACTGCATTATTTTTATCAGAATAAGAGAGGAAATTTCCTAGGCACAAATAACAATAGACTGACCTTTGAATATTTCTTTGTCCTATGGATTAATTTGTTCTGTTTAATTATGGGATTAGTGTTCTTTACGGGGACATTGCTATCTTTTTTTTTTTTTTTTCCCTTTTCAGACTTGTTCTACCTTTATGCTATGGAAATGACTGATTGAACTGATTCTGTCTGAATGAAATAAATGCTACTCCCACAGCCCAGGCATTATTTGTGCTGGAAATACTTGTTGGAAATTAGCGAAAAAACTTATTGAAACCAGGAGCTATACAGAACTATTTCAGACTATAAAACCAAGATTTTAAACTAATCCATGAGAATGCACTGACACAGGGGTTTCTTTCCCCTTTTTCACAGCCAGAGAGCGGACAACCTTGCAGTACATAAAAATACCTTCTTTTGTGTCAGGGGAGGACTTTATAATAGTTCCTCCATTTGCTAGTGTCTGCAGGATTGGTGCCAAATTGCTTCTCCTCCTGCCCCTGGGACAGCTCAGGGTTCCCCGCACCGACACACCGCTGTGTCTCACACGGGGACCCAGAGGGAAATATTCTGTAAGAGAGATGTGACCCCAGGGACCAGCACTGCCAGCCAGGTGACGAGCTTTGATCGCTGCCATGCCACTGCAAGGGCAAACCTGCAACCTGAAAGACTCTTCACTCTTTCGTCAATCACTCTTGTGTCTTTAACAGCCACCCTCACAGCAGATTTCATAAGAAGTCAGGGCAGCAAGCCAACGCTATTAAGAATGTAAATAGAGCAGTGTTTCTTTTCTACTGCTTTCTAATTGCCTTTGCCCTCTGAGAAGACAGCTGATGTGAAGAGGGACCCATTGCTGTGAAACCAGCTAGGTCTATATCTAGGCTAATAAACCTTTTCAGAGACCCCATTTCATAACACAATGATGCAAAAAGAAGAGTTCATCCAAGAGTTAGGAGCTTAGCTAATAGTTGCCCTTCCTGGAAATGATCATACTGAGTTACACTCTGCTCCCATATAGGTTTTAATTAAGAGTAACAACATTAGAGGGAAAAATCTACATATTTACTGGTACAAGTCTATAGTGGAGAAATATTCTGACCCCCAGTGCTGCTATTCAGCTGTGGAAACCAGGAGGGATCTTCGTGGCTCTATGGCAGCGGGTTTCCTCCTTCTGCCTGCTGAGTCCTGCTGGAGTGGGACACAGGTGTCTGAACAGATGTCCTCAGCAAATCCTCCTCCCGTTGCCTGCATGAGCTGCTGAATACCAAAGCCAAATGAGAAGTCTTGTGCCTTGAATCCCAAGAAACAAATGACAACCCTGGATCTGCAAATCTTTATGTGCAGGAACAGTCGCTACCCCAAGGAAAGGCTCTGAGCTCAGGCGTCCCTTATGTCCCTCTCTCTGCTCTGCCAAGGACACAGCGTAAAAGGAGTGAAATATCCAACTCAAGGAGGAGAAAAGTTTGCAATAAACAACTTCAGGGCTCCATAAATCTAAGCTTTTAAATAAATAAATATAGAAATATAGAACTGCTCAATACACAGTTACCCTCTATAAAAATAAATAAACAGCCAGGGGCACGGGGGAGCCCCGCTTTCTGACATTCTGTCACTCCTCAGTGATACTTGCTCCTTCACCTTCAGACCTTCTTTTCCTCTTTGGCTCCTGCTTGACTTTCTCTACAAACAGTATTTGACATTTTGCATGATGGATATACTATGAAAAAAACATTTCATTGTCCTAAAATATTCTGGAAATTCTGTTCCAGTTCTTTTTGAATTCCTATGTACATGCAGTTGTATGGTAAGAAAAGGTTTCCTCTAGGTAGGTCTGAAGACTCTTAAAATTCATGAGCCTTTTTCTGAGGCAAGACTCAGGTGCACATCCTTGACTATTTCAATATTTTATGGCTTCCCCCGCTATGTTTTTTTGCTTCTGAGTTGCTGTTTGCTCTTGAAATCACTGAATTGTCAGCCCGATACTGCTAAATGAGCTGTTCACCTGAATCAAAATTGTTGGCCATCTGGAATCCTGTTTGAAAAAAAAGAGCCCAGGTTGGGTATACAAATAACAATCCTGACTCCCCACCCCGGCCTCCAATGAGGCAGAAAAAGATACACTGTCAGGGAGATGGCTGCGAAAGGCTGTTATGTGCATTAGTGATGGGCTGTGATTATCACGTCCTCCGAGCTGCCTTCCCTTTGCCGATTAGCAGATGCCTTTCCCTGCGAAAGCACCAGCCACCATCTTCATCCCCTTGAAGGCAGCTGCAGCTCCCCGGGGGCAGAAGGACCAAGAGATCTGCAGCTGCTTTACCCCTCACCAGTAACACTCACCAAGCAGAGGCATCAACAGTGCCTATAAGCCTGACGTTTGCATTGGCTATACGCTGCGCTCACTGGCATGGGGATTGCATAAAGCAGTTCTCACTCAAGCAAGTCCTTTGCCGAATCCCTTCTCTGCTCCTGAAGCTCTTCATAATAAATGCTCTTCCAAGGCCACTCTGAATTTGCTAAAGCAAAACCTTTTCATTTGAGAGCTGGGCTGAAGGTCTGAGATAATAATAATTGGAGGCTATTTACAGCAAGAGGATGAGAAGGAGTGGTATAGTCTTGTCATCTCTGGTATGTACTTCATTTCTTCTCACCAGAGCACAGCTGACAGGGAAAAAAATGTCATTTTCATGCAAATGTATATTTTATGTTGCAGTGCAACTGGTGTATTCCTTTTTCCACAGTGAAAATGATTCTTGATTTTCCCTTCCTTTAATAATCAAGACTGAAGGGGAAGGACAACTGCTTGGGAAACTCAGGTTGAGATTTCTAGTCACAAGATAACTACAACCTTAGTCTCTACCGGTTTGAAATTAAGGAGACCATCCTCTGGTTTATTTTTGGTCACATAAAAAGCTATCAGAAGTGCAGACAGACAGACAAAAGAAAAAAAAAAAGATAAAGCTCAAAGAATTCCTGTACTTGCTGGCAAAGACACACTCCTGAAAGATGCTTCTTTCTCAGCATAAATCAACAAAATGTTTACACACACACTTAAATGCTTGTTACATTAACTCCTATGGTGGTTATTTCCTCCAGCATTACCTGTTGGGTATAATGAGTTAAGAAAGGATTTGTGTGAATACTGGAAATGGCCATCCATCACAGTGATTATATGGTTCTGAATAAGCACTTTAAATCCAGCTCTGGAGAACTACAGACAACAGCAAGGACAGCCCAGCGCATGAAGTGCAGAAATGGCCTCTTGTTTTTTCCCCCTCTGACTGATGTGAAATGTATCTCTCTGTATACGAGCTGATGGGGCTGCACTTAAGCACGCACAGCTCTGAAAATCTATGTGTCCAGAAAGTCCCTGGAGCCATTCTTAAAACATGTCAGAAGCATCTCCTTGTTAATCTGAAATTCTGTATCCATAAAAAAGTCGCTGTCTCATTCAGATAAACCAGCCTGAGCACTTTTGCTCCCTGTTCTTGTTCCCTATTTATTTTTCAGGTAACAACACCCAGCACAAAAATCCTTGCTTTAACAGAGCCTTCTGAGACAGCTGCTGAAACAGAGCTGAAGTGTTTGGATTGCATTTCTGGAGGTCTCTTTTCCTTGTTGCTGTAATTTTCTGCACGTCTGTCCCACTTTCCCCCCAATTCTCTCATTGTCTGTGCAATGCACTCCAACCAAGTGCCCTCTTGGCTGAGTCTACTGCCATAGGTTACTCGTCTGGAACAAAACTCAGTCTCCATCAGAAAAGTAATAGAAAAAGGGGGAGGCGGGAGTGCGAGACAAAGGCTCTGAATGCTGCTATGAATTTTCTCCTTCTATATGTGCAAAGATTCAGGGTGTAACACATCCTCCTGACTGGTCTGGCAATGGAATAAAAAAGCATAAGGCATTCCCTCTCCCTTTGCTGGGTTAATTTTTGGGTCTGTTGTTTCACTTGATGATGGGAAAGGATGTTTGCTTGCATAACTGCTGCTCCCTATGCCTCCAAGCTGGATAGGCAAGAAGGCAAGGTATGGAGTGGGTAAGGAACAGAGTTCCCACCTACACATCCACCGCTGCAGCAAAGCCAGTGCTCAGGGAGATGGGCTGTGCTGCAGGAAGGAGCTGGCAGCTGCTCTCTGTCAGCAGGGAGAGAGCAAGAACTGACTCAGAGTTATGCATCACCTCATGCTCGGAGGGAAGCACATGGTGGTCCAGGGCCAGGGGGAGCAATGCCACCCGGGTGTGCCACAGCACTCCATGTTCACTGTTCTGAATTTTACCTTGCAAAATTTCACAGATAAAATTTAATTCTCCATTGTCCCTTAGGTACTACTATAAATGAAGAGGGGGACCTTGCCCCCTGTCTAAACCCTTGGAGTGATATCCCCCATCCTGTTGCACAAAATACAGGGGAATTTGCAGTGTTCAGGTCACCCTCCGTCTCCCTCTTCCAATTATTTCTCTGAAAGAGACAAATTTTGTTCCAGAGAAGTAACTTACAGCAGCAGTCAGTGCAAAGGACACTTGACTAAGGGTCGAGCATACTGCACAGAAAGGCTTCAGAATGCATTAATAAAAAAGAACTGCAGTGAGATATATTTTGCTCAGTGAAAAGAAACAATCTATGCAGTGACTTTCGGGTGGGTTTGTGGCTTTGATAAGGGGACTGCGTCTGATAATGCCCTCCTGATGCTGCTTAGCTGTAAGAAAGCAGTATAAGGCTGATCAGGACAAAGAGAAGGTGCAGCTTTTGTAGAGAAAACGGGAGCATCTCCTTTTCCCTTCAGTTATTCAATAGTCCATAATGGTGAGTGGATGTCAAGGGCCAAGAAGTGAAAATATTGTCAATATGTTACGCTATTTTATCCAGGGACAGTTGGCAGTTTCCTTTATTTTTTTGTTTTTGTTTTTGTGAGTGGGGAGGAAAATTGTGTCTTAAAGGAGAAAGGAAGGGGATCTGTTTCTACATCCTGTCTCTTGTCAAGCTATGCACTGGGGATATGGAGAGTTTCCCTAAGCTAATTCACTTTTACATTGCTTGTGACTATTCTGATTGGGTGGTGACAGTGTCATCCCAAATTTCCTTCCCTAAATGTCCAAATGGATATCCTAGTAACATGGAAATGAGGAGTGCACATCCTTCCTGTCTCAGATCCTCGGTCCCCTTAGGGCTCTGAGGAGAGGGGGTGCTGCAGAGGTGTGTTTGCTGTTAAGTGTGCCTGGTGCCTTGGGACAAGCAGTCTCAGCTGAGATTGAGGTCATGTTGCATGTTTAACCCTTACCTCAACATGGTGACCATGAGTTACAGAGGTAGGTACAGCATTTGTTCACACAGTTGTGTGGGCAGGTTAAGTATAGGTGCAGGTTGTGACTGTAACTTAGCTGCGTCAGAAAACTTGGGTCAGAAAAGATGCAGCCATTACACCCTTGCATTATGGTAACTCCATTTTTTGATACGGTGAACAGTAACAGCAACAGGAACACACCAGGCATTAAAACTAGAACGCCACTGAGCTTGTCTCTGACTCTATAGAGAGCACTGGCAGCTGAGGACACATGGGGTTTCTCTGCTCTGAAAGGGGAAATAAAAAATTGGAGGCAATATTCATAATTCCTTGGCATGCATATAACCGCCCTTTAGTGCTATCCCCTATGTGGCAGGGATCTGGGAAGCTCTGCTACATCCCTGTAGAGATGCATTTTCTTTTCCCAATGCCATCTGCTATACTGATTTGTTAAAAAGGAAAATCAAATCTCTAATCCAGTGCTACTGTGTGAATAGAATCCCTCTCAGGGCATTAGCTCTGTCTTGTCAAGGAGCACAATGTGCCATTAAAACAAAAAGATGCCTCCAGCTTTGGGACACAGGAGCAATGCAAACTGAACGCCACCCACTCGTGTGTATGTGCTCTGAGCCATCTGCTATACTGATTTGTTAAAAAGGAAAATCAAATCTCTAATCCAGTGCTACTGTGTGAATAGAATCCCTCTCAGGGCATTAGCTCTGTCTTGTCAAGGAGCACAATGTGCCATTAAAACAAAAAGATGCCTCCAGCTTTGGGACACAGGAGCAATGCAAACTGAACGCCACCCACTCGTGTGTATGTGCTCTGAGACGGGGGAAAAACAAAAAGATGCCTCCAGCTTTGGGACGCAGGAGCAATGCAAACTGAATGCCACCCACTCGTGTGTATGTGCTCTGGGACGGGGGACAGGCCCAGGGGTGTGGATGGAACTGAAATGTCACCCTCTGGTGTGTGCCAGTACGGGAGAGGGTGTAGTCACAAGAAAGTAATACTTCAAAACCTTCTTTGTTTAGTTCCAAATCTTTTTTTTTTCTTTTTTTTTTTTTTTTAAAGCACAAGCAGCTTTGCAATATCTCAGAAGAAAGAAATCCTAACCTGCCCCTGATCCCCTGATCGTGAATCTCCTGTGCACCTCTTTGCGACAGGGCTGTGTGTGTTTCTGAGGATATATATACACTGTATCTTCACAACTAATTGCCCCCCAAGTTCTGCCAATGCCTACAGCTAAGGCAAAACTGCATAAAATCAGAATTCCCAGCTGTCCTGGTATTTAAACATCTCCCAAAAGCCTGATCTCCCAGAGTCCAGTGAAACAATAAGATTCCGGATTGTGTTTCTTTCATGAATTTCCAGCACCAGTCACTTCAGACATGGAAAAAAATGATTTTGGGAACATTTGAGTGGGAAGAGTTGGAATACTTGCGCTGGGAAGAAGATGTATAATAACACAGTTTCCTCCAGTGGCTTAAGGGTTCTCTCCTATTTTCTTCTGAAAGAGCTTTGTTGGTCTTGCAGCTGCTGTATGGCAGATGTGGATTTACTGGGGTAAGGCCCCCCCCTTCCCCTCCTGAGCCTGTGTTAGCTGCGGTGGCTGTACAGCTTTTCCTTTAAATACATGCCTGCATATACATCGTGCTTGATGCCCCCTTGTCTGCTGGCAGCCCTGTCTGCAGATGCGGTAATTAATCATGGGGTGACAGGGTGGCAGTGCCCCTCATTGACTTTGGGCTGATTAAGAAGGGCTCGCTTTCTCCCTGTCTGACAAAGAAAAGCTGAGAAGGGCTGCTCACTTTGGAAATGCTGCTTCGGAACCGCTGCAAAATCCTGCATTTCCAATGACTCAAGTTTCCGATGCCCTTTTCCATACAGAAGTAACACTTTGCAAACCAGCAAGATGGGACTTGGGGAATGTGCAAACTCTGCTCTTCTGCAACTTTCCCATTCACCACCCTCTCGAGTCTGTCCTGGGCAGTGGCTGAGTAAGCAAACAAGCCCAAGGTGTTGTACGGCTACCAGACAGCAAGCCTTTGTAAAGCTTTGTGGATTTTTCTGGAGGAAGAGCTTTTGTTCCTCCGGACCAGATTATTTGCAGCTCCCTGAGGTGTTAAAAATGTAGTTGCCACTATTGAATTTTGGTATTTCTAAGTGGTAATCTAATGCTGGAGGCGAAGAGGAACAGGAAACTCTTTTCTGTGGCATGAATTTAAAATCAGTTCCTGAACGCCTGAGTTTGGGCAGATCTCCCACCCAGCTAAATGAGAGATTTTTCTGGATAAGAATGTTGGCATTTGGCTATAAGCTGCTATTAAGAAGCAGAGTGGTTTTCCCTCATGAATATGCATGTGGCTATATTGAAATGTGTATACTATCAGCATACAACTTTGCAAATCCTTTATTTCAGTTTAAACTGGGGAAATGAGACAGCGAGTCATTAGTTCACCTGCCATCACCCCCATTTACCCAGTGACTTACACAAGTCATAGCTGTGTCAGCCTACCTGTGCCAGCGGCTATTATTCCTCTTCTATTTTGTATAAGAAAGAAGCATTTCTCATCCTAATGGTCACTTCCTTTCACCTGCTTGCATAGGAAATGGCTCTTTCATTTTCTGCTCTTTTAAAGATCTTGGTATAATTATTATTAATGTATTATTATTATCATTATTATTACTCAAATGGGTGAAAAGAAAAGCAATTAGACAGATTCCACTGAGAACGATTAGACACAATAATAGTGAAGCAACTAAATTACAGATTAAGTACGTGGTGGAAAGCATCATTCTCTATCTACCCTCCCTTTAAGTACCTCTTGCGGAGGTGGCCTTTCAGAGGTCATCTGCTGGGCTGAGCGCTGTGTGACAGTCCTTGTGGGTGGAGGAGGGAGAGGCTGGAACCAGGCTGCCAGGAGTCATGGACCGCTTCTGTACGTTCAGCTCTTTGTCAGGCTCAGCCTTTGTTTGTTGTTAAATCAAAGCAAAGTGTTGCCTGAGCTGAGGTTGGTACTGTACAGACCAGTGGAGTGGAGAGAAAATAAAAAGCAAGAAAACTCCCATGGTGTGGCAGATGGGGCTGTGCAACGGCATAAACCCCTGTTGCCCACGTTGCCCACATCAGAAGTCGGTGTCAGCCACATGGTCGTGGCAGTGGCAATCACAGATACATTCTGTTTCAGGCAACCACATATAAAAATGTGGGTTCAAAGGTCTTCACCCAGTCAGTGATCATGGGAAGGACACATGCTAGGATTTGTGGGTTTTGGAGGACTTGCAAACAGTTGTATTTATTTAGTTTTAACCTCTTGCCTGATTAATCTGTTTTAGCTTTTTCTTAAGCCTTAGTCTGTTTTCTCTTTGATTTGTTCTTTAAGTCTGATTTCATTTGGTGTCCTTAACTCTTGACCTAAGTTGTGGTGTTTTTTTGGAGGTGTATTTCTTTCTTATTTTTAACTTGGCTTCGCTAGTGTCAAAGGATTGCTCACAACCTAAGCTCAGCCTTGGTGAAGACAAAAGAGACTAACTACTGCTCATGCCCCAGGGTTTGCCAGACATTTACAAAAGCTTCACATTGTTAGCTTTCAGTCCTCTTAGTGTTTAAGAGGATTTCAGGATGTTCCCTAGGAAGAAAAAAAAAAAAAAAAAAAAAGACATCAGGATGTCCATGCATCAGGATGTCCATGGCCAGGATGCAACTTGAAGAGCAAACCCATTCTGTCAGTTAATAAGGACCCTGCTAATTGTTGCCATTATGCTCTTTCCAGCTATATGGCAAGATAAAGACCAAATGCATTTCTCAAAAGGGAACTTCTAGCCATGCCTGTAGTGTTTGTGCAAACTGATAACTTTTGTTCAACATTGAATTTCAGGGTGTAGAGGGAAGGCGGCACAGATGGGCAGAAACTGCCTGGCTGACTTCCCTGTGAAGCAGCTCATCTACCTGACAGATAGCCTGCCCCATGGAGGGCTGAGAAGTTGGGCTGATGAAGATGGAAACAAACTACCTCTCAAGAAAGTACCTGAGAATAATTTTAAACTTGCTGCTTGATCTTTTTTTTTTTTTTTGGTTCCCTTAGCTCTTGTGCAATGAAAAATAATTTTTAGTATCCTTTATCAACTTTGCATAGGTGTCTCTCTGTCAAGTTCAGGGTTCCCAGGCTGTCCTCTTCCAGAACCCGTCTCCTACTCTCATTTTCCTCATCATATCTCAGCTTTTTTTCATCATCTGGAAATACTGTAACACAACACATATCTTGTGTTCAAGATGTAGTTTGCCAGAGATTTATGAAGCTGCAGAATGGTGTTTTGTTTTGCATTTTGTTCTTGATGTTCCTACCATTCAGCTTGTCATTTTGATCACAGTAAAGCTATCATTGTTGATGTTGGGCGTAAAATTTTCCCCATCCTAATGTACTCATTGTACTTGTTACAGTGGGGCTGGCTCAAGCAAGGGGTACAGCAAGGTAAGAGAAGGAACATAAATCCACCCAGCGTTGTCACAACCCCAAAATTCCATGTGAAATTAATCCCCAAATGCTATTTTTCTAAAGATTATGGCCACACTTAATATTTATAAACAATGTTTGTTGGCTTTTTGCTTTGCAGACTTTTACAGTTTGTCACATCAAGTATTTCTATGTAATTATGAAACTCAGAAATTAAATAAAATGAAATGACTAGAAATAGGAAAGCTGAGATACCAAATAAAAACAGGACCGTGGAAGATGAATCTTAGAGAAAAACAAACCAAAACAAAACCAAAGTAAACTCGGTAGATACAGCAAGATTTTTCTGGAAGTTCATAGGAGCATCATTGCATATGACAGCTGTAATAACGGACACAGTTCATTATATTTGCCTCTCTACTGGCGTTCATGGACACAGATTGAAGGAATGGTTCTGTGCAATACCAGCTGAAATCTTGATTTCTGTGCCACTGCTCAAGGAATGAAAAACAGAAGCAAGACTGAAGTCTGCTCGAACCAACAATCTAGCATTTCAAATAATTTCATTCTTAATTGCATGAGTCTAAGAGGTTACTTTTAATAATCGAAACAGAGATTGTTCCAGGAGGATTAGAGCAAGTGTTTAGAAGATAGGAATTCTTTCATAAAGCAAAAAAAAAAAAATATTTCTTAGAAGTCAAGTGGTATTATAACGTGCTACCACATTACTGCATGGGGAATAAAGACTGTGGCATGAAGGAAAAACTGAGCACTCTGTGATAGAAAAGATCTTAATCACCTCCTATTACAAAGAGGACAAAATCACTGCAGGATTTGTTAGTATTTGAAAATATTAAATGAAAATATAAAAGCTCAATAATGCTTTACAAAGATATCTCTCTTCATAGTGGGGAATCTGAAAGCACGTAAGCAGGCAATGTTGCACCTTACATTTGTTATTCCTATGGGCTGCCCTGATGCTGTGTCTTTTTCCTAGACGTAGACTTGAGCCCGAAGGTGTCCAGCCCTGTATTCTGGGGCCAAATTTCCAAGTCGTGCTCTTGCATGACTAGAAATGGTGGCAGCTGGCATCCAGACAGGGAATCAGAAAGCCAGTGGGTTCAGATCATTGTCCTAAAGACAGGACCATGAGATGCTTATGAGTATCAGCTACTTGTGTTATCAAGTACTGATGATGTCCTGGTCAGCAAGGGTTTTCCAACCCACTCAGCTATGAATGTTCAGGTCTCCGGGTCTTGGCCCTGTTGACAGCCATCCTTGGCACCTCTACAGTCCAGGAGGAGGTGGCTGTCCCAACACTTCCTGCCCAGAAAGCTCCTGGTGTGGTCTTTTTCCTTGCCCCCACGCAGGCACGCCGGCCTCTGTGAGGACAGTCCCACTGCTGGCAGCTGCTCCCAGGCTCTGACACTCTGCCAAAGGCTTTTCTTTGGCCCATGCCTTTCTTTCTGGTAAAGGTCCCCCTCTCCCACTCTCCTGGCATCTCTGCACAAGGAGAAGTAAGCGTTCACACCTCCTTAGAAACTGGACATCGATTTCTAAATGGCTTACTGTCCACCTCCATTTAAACTGTTTGATTAACTTAGACTGGTTGATCAGTTTTCCAAACTGGAGAACAAACACACAGACTGAAAAAAAAAAAACTAACCTAGAACAAAACTATCTTTGAACTTGAATAAATGAAGAGAGGGCATATTTTTTTCTTCCTCTGCAAATCTTTCATTCTGGTAGACAGGCTGCTCTTATTCCAAGTCTGCTTGAGCCCATTACATGCCAAGAAGCCTTTGTCATCTTATTACAGCAGTTTTGAACTCAGAATGTTTCTTCCCTCATCTGGATATGAAGAGAACCACAAACCTTTGCACCTTCATAGCTCCGCGGGTGGCCATGGGACAGTGGGACATACTGGACAGCAACTGGGAAGTTCTGCTCATTTGTTACTGAATCTCCTGCTTCCCCTAAGGTTCTCATTTCTTTGTAGAGAATTGCCTTTCTCTTTGCTGCCCACAATTCCTTCTTCCTTCCCTCACCTCCTTGCGCCCCTTCTCCTGCCTTTCCCCAGATGTGCCTGATGCTGCAGTGGAAGTGGCACAAAGTCTGGGAACCTGTTCCCACACCAGGCGTGTAACTCCCTCTGGATGGGGGATGTCTCCAAAGGGAGGTTCATGCCCCTTCCTGAGGCTCGCCTTTGCCTCAGGGGAATTCTCTGCTCAGTCCCAGAAGTTTGCTGTCGCTGTGTATCAGGTGATCTGGGGCTCTCCCAGTAAATCTGCCACTCCAGATTCCCACCTTGCTTGACAACCCCATCATAGCACAGGAAAACCCAGGATTTCAGGAGAGGGACTGCGAATCCTGGCTCTGCCAGCCTAACATGAGCATTGCCAAGCTTCTCCAGGTCCCTTTGACCTCGACCCTCTGCTTGTCTTTGCAGGAATCCAAACTTCTTATATCCAGAACATGCCTATGGCAACTCCTCGCTGTCTCCATTGACATGTGTAGTCTGTTGGCAGCATCTGAGAAAGGAAAAAAGAAACCCTCTGATTACACCCAAGAATGGCACGAGCAGGGAGAACAAGCCAAGAAGAGAGCACACGCACCTTCTCCTCATACGGGCTGTTTCAAAAGCCTTTCCCATAGAAGCTTCCTCTTTGTCCCTCAAATCTACTATTTGCTATAACAAACCACTAGTTCAATTCTCAGCTGCTATGTCCAGGAGCAACTAAACATATTACCTTATAATAGTAAAAGAAAAATTTTGCTGTATGTGGATCAAAATCCTCAATACTTTCTTAGTTATTGTCTGGAGTGAAATCTATCATTTTCAAGTTTTCTGATTGGCTTCTATAGACAGTAGAACTGACCTTCAATTTCATCCTTCAGAGATACCTAAAAGAGATTCATGAGTGTATAAACTCAGGTAAATCTTTCTGCTTCCCATCCATCTTAAAAAGTGTTTTGAGCTGATATAAATTAGACCAGCTCCTCAAGCGAAATAACAAAATCTGGTAAAAGTACATTCTCCCCTCTGGCAGTGGCATAACTCCAGTGAGGTTTTTTCCTAAAATGCAAATGTAATTTAAAAAATAAAAGCTTC
>NW_010112602.1:0-16355 GCF_000699245.1 Pterocles gutturalis | reverse complement strand
TTTTAAAAACGCAGCAAAAAAATTGGAGGACTAAATCTAATCTCACAGTACTTTAGTGTTTTGCATCTCTATCTCATGTAATTGCTCAGATAGTGGGTTCTCAGTGACACTTGAGAAAATGTGACCTTTGAATTTTCTGTTGTGACTTTTTTAATCAGTCAGCTGGGGAAACCTTAAAGGAGAACTTATCTGAGCTTTTTTTTTTCAGCAGGGCCCTCCTGCGGATTGGAAGTTATCAGCATCTTCCAACTGATATGCCAGAATTTTGAAAATGTTCTTTCTTAGGCAATTGCATCTGAACTTTTGGGGCTTTGCTGGTGAAAGGATGACTCATTTACCAGCATTTTACACGATAGCAGCAGTTCTGTTCTTAATCAGTTCTGAGCAAGGAGAGCCAGGGAAATTTTAAATACTGTGTTTTCATTATAGTGTTAGATTTTATTCATGAGATTCTCATTGACCTTTTAAGTAAGCTACACAGCTACCATGCCAGAATTTCCAGCAAACTGAGGAAGTTTTACTAAAACTTTCATAATGCTTTTTCCCCAAAAAATTCTTTTTTTGTCTTCAAGTGGGTTGGGAATTAACTGAGTGCTTTTTATCCTGGCCTCTGCTCAAGCAAAGCAGTGTTTAGGTAACATTTCCACTTATGATTCCTATAATCTTCCTTCTCTTAGAGTCTGGGGCACAGACACGTTCCTCCAGTTGACAGACAAATTGGGAAATGTGTCCGTTGTGTTTCTCTCTGGGAATGACCAGAAGCCTCTTGGCAGCTGGGCAGACTGTGCTTTTTGATGCAGCATGGATTTAGCAAATCTTTGGAGTTCTCCACTTGCACATGGGATCCACACAAAGTGGTCTGATCCCCGTTGCCCGCGCACTCTGTATAAATCTTAATCTCGCATAAGACATCCCTGAGGGATTCTGGAAGGATAGCTGCTTCTGACAACTGGGGAAAGAAAAAATAATTCTAGATCTAAGTATTACAGACTAATTTTCTTTTTGGGCTGACCTTAACAAACTTTTTATTTTTTTCTTCCCTATAGGACAATTGAAAGGATCAAGGTGGCAGTAAGTGTCGTTGAAAGTGACAACTGATCTGATGATCAGGAGATGTCCTGCTAACACTAATTTGTGTCCTGCTAATTTTGTGGGTACTGTGCCGAAGTCACAGATGAGATTAACAGCCACTCACTGGGAGTTTGCTGGAAATATTCCAATTATAAAGGATAGAGGGAGTATGAAAGAATGCATTCCATTTAAAATCAAATTGTTACCTGTGCCAGCTATATGGAATAGTCCCCCTTTAAAAATAAAAAAGCAAAACTTTACCTAGTTGCTTAAGATAACACCAGTATTAGTAGTGTCCAAGGACGTTATACTCACAAAACACAGCATCATCTATCTAATGAATTCTATTTGTATAAAGAAAACGGGGAAATGCTGCCATGGTACCTGCTTTATGTGTGCATGCATATTGGCAATTCATGTAGGACAGCAGGGAGCACCTACTCTGTCCTTGTCTGTTACAGAAATTCTGCCTCATGATTTCATTTGATGCTCCCAAGTTCCTCTTTTTTTTAGAGAATAATCATTCTTTATTCACCTTTTCCTGACAGCCACTATTTTCTATAGCTCTATCACTTCTTCTTCCAGTCACTTCTTTTCAGAGTTGAAGACTTCTAGTCTATTTAATCTCACCTAGTACAGAAACCATCCCGTGTCTTTGATTGTCTTTCTTGCCCTTCTCGGTATCTTCACTAGTTTTTTTCTATTTCATTTTGAGACACGGTGACCTGCAATGCATGCAGTATTCAATATGTGGGCAAATCTTGGGCTTATTCAGTGGCACAGAGCTGCTTTCCCCGCTGCTCTTGGCTGTTTGAATACCTTACATTCTATTTACCTTTTCAGACTGCTGCAGGGCAATGAACAGATGTTTCTGCTCAGCAATCTGCAGCGACTCTGTGATCTCTTTGCAGAATGATAATAGCTAATTTAGAACTTATCATTGTATATGTGTATTTAGTGTTGTTTTCCCCATGTGCATTACTTTGCATTTATCAACATTGAATTTAATCTGCCAGTTTATTGCTCCCTCAGAACCCTAAGATCAGTTTTGGTTTCTACTACCCTGAATAATTTTATACTGTCAGCAAGACTCAAGATCATCCTTAGGGCTAATCTTATTTAATATTTTCCTTAATATCTTCAAACAAAAAAAGTTTCAGTGTGCAAATTTAATTTGCTAATAGCAGATAGTTGAGAAACCATCTTCATTGCGGAAGATGCTCAGCGCATTACAGATTAAGAACTAGATGACTTTGGGCAGTGGAATAATGGAAATGAAAATAAATGCAATAGTGTAAACTGCAAAGTCATTCTATTTGTTATGATGTATTAACATTGTAAAAATGTTATGCGCATTTAAGAGTGTATAACAGGAGTTCCTGCAGGGGTGCGAGAGTTCAGCAGAGGAAAAAAATGACCTGACACGTTAATCAAACTACAAGTGGACTCTAAGCCAGTGGTGTTATGCAGCTATAAAAAAAAACCAAGCCTAATCTTTGGAGACAGCAGAACATGTATATCCTGCAGAGGTAAAGAAGATCAGTATTATCGTGTGAGGTGCCGGATTGCTGGGTGTACTTCTGCTCACTCGTGTTCAATGAAGATTCATTCAAGTTGGAGATGTGCAGGTCAGATAACTTGTGGACTGGGAAATTTGTCTACAAGAGGCATTTCAAAGAAGAAAAGTGATTTCCCTTTATAAATGAACTGAGAGAAAGAACTCTGCAAGTTAATGGTGCCACTGGCACAGGAGCAAAGAAGCATAAATTGATCATGAAGAGATGGAAATTAACTGAAGCTTTTTAACTCTCAAATGGGTGAGAAGCAGTTTTAGAATGGAGCTTGAGGTCTTGGTGAAGGAGTTAGATTCTATGATCACCCAGCCAGCAGGGCCAGCCTGCTGCTCAGAAGCCATCTTCCCAGCAGCAGCAGATTCCTCTCCTTCGGCATCACGCCAGCAGTGTCTCATCCCCTCATCACTACTGGAGGATGATTCAAAAGGTGTCTCCTTGCTGTTGTAAATGCCACTGACTCTAGCAAGCAGCAGAGGACGTGCCCTTCTCTCGAGGAAGCGCTGGATAATGCTGCCGTGAGGCTCCTGGCCATGATGTCAAGAGCTGGCAACGAATCAAGCTCAGACGATTTTCAAGAATCTATTCCTCATTAACATTTCTACATATGGATGAAAAATACTTAAACAGCAGCACTGAGTGCTGGAGTCCTCTCCCTATAAGACAATCCATGAAATAAACACAAATAGTTTCCTTAGTGGCTATCAGAAAGTCTTGAATCGTTTACAGAGTGAGACCATTTCAAGCTCCATACACATTGTTAGGACTCAGTTTTTGACTGTTCCCCCGAACAGTAGTAATCAGTTTATGCCAGTCATAGAACTAAGGGGTTTGTAGTGTGGATGCATGAAAGCCAGGAAACAAAGAAGTCAAGTATTTTGTTTTCAAAGCATATATTCCTCTAACTCTTCACCCACAGTTGTCTTGATTTTGAGAAGGATACTTAACATTACAAAGAACAAAATCACCGCTGCTTCTGCTGGTTTTTTGTTGAGTTTTTTTGCTGGTTTAGTTTTCTTTTATTTTTTTTTTTTGTCATGGAGCTCATTTACTTACACTGACAAATTTCTTGTCTTTGCATGTGGCACTTTAGAAAAGCAGAGGAAGTATAAAAGGAATACTAGTATAATCACAAACTCCATGGAGAGCTCTGAAAAGAAAACACTCCAGGGAAAAATTTGCTTGGAAGAGTGGTGGCAATGCAGTGACCATAATATATTCAAACAAAAGTGCATTGTGCATTTTTCTTTTATCTTTTGTTGGAGTGAGGGGTTCAGTGTGCTTTCTACCAGCTGACATGAAGAGGATAAAAGCTACTTGAAATCACACATCTACTAAAAAAAATGTTTGGATCTTCTTTTCACCAATATGACCTTTGGGACAACTCTAGTCCAAATAGGCTAGACTGACCAGTAAATTAGGACGTATTAGAGGGGATTTCTGTTTTATTTTTTCTCTCTTTGTTTCTATTTCACAGCATGGTGAGTGTAGGGCCTTCATTGGAACCTTCCAGCCCCAGGGCTTACTAAGATAACATCACTTTCTTGTCTAGCTAGGCATGTAAACCATTCACGTGCTGGGCTCACATGCTCTGCTGAGAGTACAGATAATAACAAATAGGTGCTCTTTCAATGGAATTTATGTACAACCTGAGGCAGAGATTAGAGTTGGGCTTTTTTTGTGCTTTTAGTGTAAACCTTATTGAGAAACTTGCTGTCACACTTCATATTTAATTTATTTTCTTAACGGTTCATAAAAGATTACTAAATGAATAATAAATGTTTCAATTAAACACACAGATTGTTATCTAGGTCAATAAATTGCTTTCAAACTTTGTTAATGTCTGCTGGTGATGTAACAATTTTGGAACAAATGTTAAGTATGCTTTTAATACATATGACTGTTTATTAACTCTTTATCAACCATTTTCAGATAAATCACTGCAAACATAAAATGCGGTAAGAATTCATTCAGTTGGGAGTGCCTGATATTGGTAACATCATCCTGCACTACTGAATTCTCCAAGTAAATCAGAAAGAAAATGGCCATGGAGTATCTTAGACAAGTCGGAGAGAAGTAGACATTTATATTAATCTAACAAACTTTTATGGGGTTAAGGTAGGATATAGAACTTGTTCCATTATCAGTGGAGAGGAGAAGCATGGACAGAGAACAATTCATCACTCCTATCTTACCAGAGGATTAATTTTCTTCTGTACTGAATATAAATTGCCCTGAAAAAAAAATAATTTCAGCAGAACTGGATATGAGCACTGTATCTGGCCAGAAAATTGGCTGACTGATTGGTAAACAATGGGTAACGATAGATTTTTGAAGCATCAAACTGTCAGATGTAGCTAAAAAAGATAGCAGAGGAATCTGTCTTAAGATTGTTCTTATTTAACATCACCTTTAGTGATCAGGAAGAAGGCATGAGAAGCATATTAGTTAAATAGGCAGATGGTGTTGCCTTGGAAGCCAATCAAACTTTAGAGACGAGAGAAATATTGCAAAAGATCTGTAGAAGTCAGAAAAAAATGGATGAGGGACAAAAACAGAAACATTTTGAATTAGTGGAGATTAAAGTACTGAGGGGAAAATATCCCAAAGCACTGACAATGTAATGGGCACACTGATGGAGAAGGAGCAGCCACAGCAAGAAGAGACTGCTTCAGAACCGTGCAGCTCTTTGGAGCTAATGATGTTGAGGTATCTGTGATCATGAAAAATGTAAGTAATATCCTCTGTCATGTACATTTTTCCTACAAAATGTCATTGCCATCGTCATCTTCTAAGTGCATTTTCTACCTCTCAGCCCTAGATGAAGAGCTAAAGCTCTCTGCTGTATTTGCTGCCAAAATGGTCAGTCAAGGCCAACCTGAAGCTCCACTAATTAGCACTGCTAATTATAGGGTAGATTGGCACACTGCCAGCTCTACCCCCGTTATGAGTTACTTTTGGGTCAGAAGTTTGTGCATGCCCATGTGGGCTGCATCAGTCCTTGCGCTGTAGTGAGCACACAGCTCACCAGGGGTGTTGGTGGATAAACAAAGCACCCAATGACCCTTTCTATGAGCGCAGAGATCTAAAATCCCAGCAGCTGAAAGGGATGCTAATTAATTCACTCAATCACTTGCAGCTACAGCCATGGAAGTAGCTGATGGACATCCTGACAGCCTCTGCTCCCATCATTATTCTAATCACACCAGTCTGTTTATGTATATAAGCCACACATGCTCTGCACAGCATATGTGCTTTCTTCTCGACTAGTCTGGATTAGGATGAGGGTCTTTATGAGGAATCACTGTGATGCAGCATTGCTCTTGCAGGCTCTTAATCTGGAGCAGTTTCCTGCCTGTGCCCATGGCACTGCACCACTCTGAGTCCAGCAGCACCTTGACCGTGCTCCACCCTGGTAGAGTGCCCTCAACAGCTCCATTTTCCCCACAATATATGAAGATTTGGGGAATCAACAAACATATACATTGGAATTAATATTTTGAAGTAGTAAAGAAGAGACATTTTAACTCAGCCGCATGATCTCTACAGTTAATAAGAGAAGCTTAGCTAGCAAAGCAATCGCAAGGACTATACAAGGAATGAGTAATGCATGGATGTGACAGTGGCACAACATTGTGAATGAAAAAATACCAAAGATTTCAGAAGTGCCGGAAAGCTTCCTGTGTGTTCCTTTAAACATATATCTGGATCCAAAATCTCTTCCTGCCTGAGAGTGAATACAGTGATTTTTATATGAGGCAGCACTAAACATCACAGTCCAATTCCCAGCCGAAAAATGTAAGGTTCTAATGTTTCCCATTAATGGCATCTACCCAAGAAAACAATGCAAGAGGCTTTTTTCATGTGAAACCTCCCAATGGAGTGTCAATTGCATTTAGTTATGGAAAACACATACCAAATATAAATAAATACAAATCAAGTTCTTAATCAGGGAGTTGATACAGCAGTTTCCAACCCCTGCAATCAGCTCTGTAATTGCCTCACCTGGAGCTGAAATGTCATCTCTCCAGGGAGGAGGAGGAGGACTGTTGTCTTTTCAAAAGATGATAATGCATTTGATAGAATAGGTTTCAGAAAGTCATGGTGGATTTTTTTATTTTTCTTGCATGGCATATTAGAGAAATTTTAGTTAGATAAGTGAATCCCTTATAGCTGTCCTTGAACACAGAAAAAAAAAAGTGAAAAGTGAATTGAGAGCCAACTACAAATGCTCTTTATTATCATGACAAGAGCTATGTCCTGTTCTGCTGCAAAACATTGAAACTACTGTCAGCCTAACCCTGACGTCAGAGAGTAAACTGTGTATTGCTATAGATCTGTGGTTCTACCCACTAAAGAGAAGGAGCCCCTCGGGAGAGACATTCAGTCGTGGCCTCAGCGGCAAGAATGTAATTTCTCTTATATTATCTCCCAGAGGGGAACTGAGTCCTGCTTATCTCACTTATGTGATAGTAACTATAAGAGGAAGCAAGGGTCTCCTGAGTGTTTTTCTTCTGTCAGCATCTATTATGAAGTTAATTTCACGAAGTATCTTTTAGGACTGGGTTTGTTAATTATAAACAGAGTTCTTTGGCACCCCCTTATATCTTGCAGGTTTTCTGCTTTGACAGGACAAAGCGATCACTTAAACTGTCAAAACACCTTCCTGGAGGAGATATACTTCCACCACCCAAACACCCTATGAACCCCTATTATACATCAAGTGATGTATATTGTTAGGACATGGCATGCATGTCTTTGTAAATGGAAAGCCTAGAATATTTTCCATTATCCTTGATACATGCTTTCACAGTCGGAGTGAAATCCCACTGCCTGAATAGGTATTTATTTTAGTTTCACTGTTGTCACCAGTGTCCCATATATGACTCATGTCACGCTGATCAGGACAGACAGAATTCTCAAAGAAGGTAGTGCAGAGATTTTCCCCAGCGACTCTGGCAAGAAAGCAATGAAGCACGGCAGGAGGAGAAACTCTAGCATAAGGCAGGAACTCAAATATTTCCCAAATTGCACTGCCCAGAGGAAATACCAAGTCCCCATGCATAGGAACATCAGTCATTTTATCTTGGCAGAATAAATAGGTTGTGTACCAGGACTCTGCTTCTGACAGCTCCTCTGTGTAGATAAAACCAATAATTGCTCTGATAACTGATTCACTAAAATGGAAAGGTGCATGCAGGGAAAAGCCATGCACATTTTTGAGATGTACAGCCCATTTAGTAACTTTCAAACTGTTTGCCTAAATGTAAATAGCATTCCTGATGTCAAATGCAGCTCACTAAACAATACGGTCATCCAGCATGGAAAATCAAGTTAAACAAACTCTCTACTTGGCAAGCTTTTGCTTGTAGGTCAATATTTAATAGCAAAACTAATATTTTTAATTTTCCCTGGTGCCTCTTCCAATAAGAATGTACAAGTTATCTACCGGCAGATTATGTACACACATATAACACTCAACTTCATACAGAAGGAGTGTGTCTATGTCTCTAGAAGGACACATAAATTTTTAATTTTCCCTGGTGCCTCTTCCAATAAGAATGTACAAGTTATCTACCGGCAGATTATGTACATACATATACACACTCTCAACTTCATACAGGAGTGTGTCTATGTCTCTAGAAAGACACATAAGTGAATTCACATGCACATCTGCACATGTGTAAAGGTTTAACTTACAGTGTTAAAAACAAAAAGGCAAAATCAAACCAAAACAAACATCTCCACAATGAATCAAACTGCTTTTAGTGTAAGTCTGCACATGCTATACCTAGGTAAAACAGAGAATAAACAATGACAAGCTTTAGATGAGCCCAGCTACTTGCAGGAGTACAGGTGGCAAAGAAATTAAATATTTATGTCATTTTTTAAAGAATATTCCAAAACAGTCTCTCTAAAGGTGTTTAGGGTGACAGGAATAAGCAACCTGGATACGCACTCTGTTTCCTAATGAGGAATTCAGTGGGGCTACTTTATTTTGTTAGAGAAGACCTGGAAAAAACAACTCCAGGGTAGGAAGAAGTGACATTTACCTGCTCCTTATGCACCCAGGGTAGTGGCAGTGATGATGGGAGCTGTGGCCACAACCCCAAGCACGCAGGACTCGCACAGAGGCAGTCAGCTTCCACTGCCCTGGCTCATAGCCCATGCAGCATGCACCAGCGGCTGCAGGAAGCTCCCAGAATTGATCTGTTTTCCTTCTTTGTGCTCCTTGTGACCTTCCATTTGAAGCTAGATTTTTGTTCACAATGTTCTATCATCAGATCCTTCTCAGTCAGCAAAAGCAATACTTCTTTATTCAAGGATGAATTATAAGAGCTACATAACCTCAGTGAAGCAATGCGGGAAGCCTGGTTTATAGACATGTGTCTTCTAGATTCTCCGATGTCTAACAAGATGTAAATGCCAAATTAAACTTTTCCTTACATTGTTGTTTCTTGTAGTTTGTTTGTTGTCTGGTAGGAGTTGAAACGGCAGCTTCTCTCTGCTAATAGCACCTCTTTACTCTCTCTGACAACCTACTTTCAAAAGACTTGTAAGAACTCAATATATTTTAGAAATTTCCCAGCTGTCAAACTTGCTTTGAGTTGGACAGCAAGATCAAAAGTCATTAAGGGAGGACAGGCAAAGAAATGAACAGGCATATGCATACATAGACAAACCACTGTGCAGGATGAAATTCATGGAGCCTTTGTCGAAACAAAAATCCTTTGGCAGGTTTCAGATTACTGTAGGTTTATCAGTCTGAATGAGGAATAAGGAACAGGAACAGATGAATGCTACATAAATAAAGATCTTCTTGTCCTACATTTATGATGATCAAAGGAAAAAAAATGAATAAAGTGACATAATTGTCATCAGATAATTTAATGATCATAGAATTGTCTTGGTAGGTAACAAGAAAATGTACAAAGATAAGGCACTAATTGAATCTAAATCCTTCTGACACTGTCAGATATCAGTTAAAGCTTGTAGAAGACTCCACCTCCTCTGTCGATCATTTTGTTTACAGAATGGCTGCTCTTGATTTTGCTAGTAATGTCTTACAAGGAGGGGCTATTGGCTGA
Source organism: Pterocles gutturalis (assembly GCF_000699245.1). Taxonomy (NCBI): domain Eukaryota; kingdom Metazoa; phylum Chordata; class Aves; order Pterocliformes; family Pteroclidae; genus Pterocles; species Pterocles gutturalis. The sequence continues at coordinate 6,625 of NW_010112602.1, read as the reverse complement.
TAGACAAATCACCAAAATGGATGACAGAAAAGTATTTTTTTCTGATTTTCTCTAAATTTGAGGGAAATTTAATCTCAAATTATCCATCAGCATAATGATGAAGATCATTAGCACATGCATATTTTTTTATTGTATTATGATGCATCAATCAGAAAAAGAGGGCACAGGTAAAGAAGAGGTCCTTTCTATAATTGGCCACTACGTTGTACTCCTACATTGCATATGATTTTACAAGGTGGAAACAGCACCTGTCTAGAAGTAAGAACATGATCCAGACCTTTACTTGCCTACAGAGAGGAGGCTATTGCTGATAATTGCTAATTGCAGCTCAGTAAGCCTAATGGATAGTCAATCATTCTGCTGCAAGATGGAAAAGTGTATTGTGCATTAATAAAGCAACTTAATTTTACCATTCTGCATTTGCCACACTGCTTGCTTTGATCTCCGCTAAATTGGATCATTACCTTGTTAAACTGAAACCAGCTAATTTTCCCAATTGTCTTTTATGAACAGAAAGAAGTCATCCCGCTGCCAGGGAGAACTATGAACATGACGAACATGAAAAATTAAAATCCAGCTTTTCTTAATGCCCTTGTGCCCTGCTGTTTGTGAATGCGCACCATAATGACTGATTAATGACATGCCAAAGACAAATGACCAGAACAATCAGCCTGACAAATGCCTCTCGAGGAGGCAAACTGGTGAGAGACGGGAATATGCTTTTCTCGTCAGATCCTCTCTTTTACTGGAAGGAGTGTGTAACCCAGCGTTGTCGTGAGAGGGGGATTCAAGAATAGGATTGGACCAGGGGATGGTGTGTGCTAGAAGCCCATCAGAATACCTTGCATCAGGCAGGCTTCTTTGTAGCAGGGACCTGGAGGAGATCTGATACCTTGCTGAATACCCCCTGGTCCTTCATCCTTGGAGGGCTGGGGCTTCCATGACCTGAGTTTTGAACAGAAGCAATATGGGAGGAGAAGCTCTTATTCCAGGAAAATAAATGGGATCTAGTAGGATCTCAAGTTAGAAAAGTTCCTAGCTGCAATTTAAAACCAAGACCCAAATGATGTGAGAGAGGATCAGGCAGAGGACATCTTCTCTAATGTAAGCAGTGAAAAGGAAATCAATTTCCCTGCCTCTGCCCACAGAGCCTGAGCTCTCACCTCTTAAGAGCTTGGCTGAGTCTTCACTCTGGGGGAAAGCAGGACTTGTTGTACTGTATTTACTCACACCCATGTTGAGCCAACCGTTTAGCAACACCATGCCTCATTGCCTGGATATGTCCTTCCTTCTGAATAATAAGCCTCGGTTGGAAAAAAACTGGGCTTGTGTGATTTATTTCAGATTACTGCCGCTTGTTGGACAGCAGCTTGCTGACTAGTGTTCCCCAGAGTTTGAGGCAGCTCAGAATTTGTGTCCAGCGCTGTACCGGCTGGCCGGGAAACGTTAGATGCTCCACTAAGTATGACAGGAGCTCTCAGCAGAGCTGCTGGGGAGAGGCTGGGCGGTCGACAGTAGAACCACTGTGCTGCCTTCAGAGGCTTTGCAAACAGCAAGGGAGAACAGCACAAGTCTTCTGCTCACTGCCTGGAACAGATTGATTCACCAATTTCTCCAGGCTTGCACTTCACCTTCATAGCCACTGCTGTGAACATAAAATCTCCAGGATGATATTCAGCATGGAGGAGTATTCCTCGCGGGTCATGGGAACCCCAGTGATCAGTCATCGTGGAGGGGGCTTGGGTCTGGCTCCCTGAGACAGAGCAGGTACGTCCCAGTTACCTGATTTTAGAGGGGTGTTTTTACTTGGAGAACCAAGCTGTTGGTGTACCAGATCATGTGCCACTCTAGAGACTCCAGGAGGATGCTTTTACCTCTGTAACCCTGACAGGTCTTTAAGAGGCCTGAAGACATCCCTTTACCAGGGTATTCCAGCTTTCTGTAACCATCCACACCTCGCAGCCGTTACCTCAGGATGCAGAAATGTATGTAGCACAGAGGCTCGGGCATCATGTCCAGCAACACTCCACCAGGGCACAGCCAGGGCAGAGATTCTGCCCAAGGTATATGGACAAAAACTTGCTGGGGACAATAAATCTGGACAACTGAGCATTCTGGCCCTAGCTGTAAACACAGATGAATGCAGAATATCTACTATACCCTTAGTATGCAGCTCCACAGAAGCTTGAGCAAGGACTGGATGCACTGTTTGACTCTTGTTTCCCTGCAGTCTGATGCCACATCTCTGTCTGAAGGGTTGTCAACTCTTAATTTTGTGCTTTCACCTGCAAGGAATCAGATTTTGATTAGAGCTAGAGGTAGACTTGTGGAGATCCCAAGAGCTGTGGCCTCTAGCTATTTTTATTCTCTCTGGGGAAAAAAGCCTTTCCAAGTGGCTGTTTCCATCCCCTGAGGGTAAGGAACCTATGCAGGAGGCAAACCGAGCTCTCAGCAAGTTTTCCTGTGCCTTTTGCCTTTTCCATTCCCTTCCTATGTTGAGATGCATAATGACATCTCCACTTCATTGTCAATTGGCCACAGGCCATCTGCATGTCTGTCAAATATGACCAAGACAAATTGAGGATAAATCAGTGGAGCCAAGGAAATATCTGGCCTTCCAGATTCCTCCAGTCTCTGCCTCCTGTGAGGTGTCAATGTCGGACCTCACCGGTCCTTGCTGCTGGGACTTCTCCAACCATTTTCCAAGAGCTCTAGGACATCCATTTTGGTTTACTCCTTGGAGTATCTGTGGTAGGAGTAAGCTAGTGTCCCTGACATTGTCTTTGGTAACCCTGCTTTATAGGAGTCATCTAAGAATCAACAGCAAAGGCAAAGACTTATTCTCTGCTCAGACATGCTCGTGCAACTCCCAGTGCACTCGACGGCAGTGATAGGGGTTATTCAAAGCAGAGCCAGGTGCCTAATTTTCGTACATAGATCCATTCTGTTGTTGGGCAGAGAGATCGCTGCCTCTGTTTTGGTTCAGTGCATTCAAAGCATATCCTTCCAAGAGAACTCTAAGTGGGTTCTGTGTATTTACTTCAGATTCAATAAAAGTAACTTAAGGAGCTATCTCCATTGCCTTGTGATACACAAGGTAATAAACAGGTGAAACAATTGACTAAATGCCATAGCAAAGCCATTTATAGAACCACACCACAAAGCGGCAGAGACACGTCCTGTGACCAAACAGGCTCTACAAGTGGCTTCTTTTCAAGCTTTCTCCAAACACAAGAGGACAGTCAGGTGAAAGAAATGCCCTTCTCTGCTCAGAGGGAAGGCTTTGGAAGCTGGCTCTGCTGGAAAGCAATCAGAGGGACACCACAGGCCTTTCAGAGGAATAAAGAGAAAGGAGCTTCCTCCTGGGAGGCTTTTGAGCTTTGTAAAGCTACTTCTGAATCTCATCACAGTGGGAGCCTGGCCTAAATGTCCCAGAAAAGACTTCAGGACAGGGGGAGGAGCACAGATCTGCCAGTTGGATTGTCACTCTGGATATTCTTCTCTTTGAGGACAAATCCACAAGCATGTGAAAAAATGATAGTTCTCCGGTTTTGTTCTTAACTTTTTATTCCTGCTATGCCACTGAAACCCCATGAAGAGTTCAAAGGACATAGTCCTGCAACCAAGGGTGAATTCAGCCAATACAGGGCTCCAAGGACAGTTTGGAGATAAGACCTTAAATTAACCATTAAAAAAAGTGAATTTGCCTTTTCCGGATTCAAAGAACTCATCCAGCTCCCACGTCCTAAACTTCCCCACCTTCTTTTCATATTAACCCAGTCCAAGGACACTTCAATTATCACAACTTGGATTTCATGTTTGTAGAAAAATCAGAATTTCTATGGGCCAGAGCAGCAAGAACACACAGCTCCGTGGCTGTTACCACCTCCCTTTTCTAAGAGCATGAAAAGAGATGACTACAGCCCCCTCAGACTCATTAATCTCCACTTTTTTATTCTGCCTGAGTTCAGGCAACATGTTCTTCTTCCCTGCTTTAGCAATTCAACATTGCATAATAATTCCCTTTGCCCATCTCTGTGGATACAGGGAAGCATTCCAGCTTCAGGGGAACGTGGAGCGTATCGGCTGCTCTGAGACACGGCTAAGAGACAAAGATATTGAGTTCTGTTTTTATTAGCAGCGGAGTGGGTGAGCTTGTGGGTGGATAAGAGATTGGGTATAAATGATGGAGAAAGCTGAAAACAAACTAGTTTTGACTGCTTCTCAGAGCTTCCAGATCTGAAAGGTCGAAGGTTGAAAATTGTTTTGTGCCAGGTTAGAAACACCAAGATTGTTTCCCTCTGCCAACAGTTTGTTCTATTTATTAAAATTATTCTTCATCTGCTGAGTGACCTGCCCAAAACCAACATGCATTCTTTAGCTGCAATGGTATTAGCCTGGCAGCCAAAATAGAGCCAAAAAGACTCATTGTGATTTAGGGAAACAAGATTTGTAATATACCTTTTTTTACTTGTAAAATTTTATTTTGGAGAGAAAGGATCAAAATAGCAAATTAAAAAAAAAAAACCCGAAACCTAACCCACCGTGGTTTTGGTATTTCCTCTTTTAGTCCCTCTTATTTGGTTAAACAAAGAAAAGGAATGATGGAGACTTAAGGTGGAAGACAGGGAGAATCTCATACCTCCAGGTGTTAATAAAAACACTAATAAAAATGTTAGACATATGAAAGCATATTCCTTTTTTTTTTTTTTTTAAACTGTGAAACAACCCCCCCACCCTGAGTTACTCTTTGAAGAGCAGGTGGAATTTTGCTCTTTTCAGGTTCCGCCTTGGCAAAATAATTAATCAGCAAATAAAAAACAGAAGTGAAACATATCCAGTTCTTCAATGCTCTTTCTTGAGGTATGGTCAATCCTTTGGTATCTCAGGCCAAAAGGATCTGTTGCATCAATTTATGGGCACCCATCCCAGTAATTCTCCAATAGTGAACAGCACTGTGAAAGGCTAAAAATATAGTTCCACCTTGTTTTGGTTTAGGAGTAATTAAAGCCCTAATTCTGCATGCTGCCAACTGATTTCCTATTGCAAGCACCCCTTGGGGAAATCAATAGCTGTTTTGTAGGTTACTTTGTTCATTCTTAGCTGTTTGAATCATATCTTGAGCAAAATCCTCCTATAGTATAAGTTTATACTAAAGTAACTGGACATAGGTTGTTCTGTTACATATAGGAGCTATTGACTTCAAGTCTGCATGCCATCCTGGGAAGTGGTAGGGACTTTTTTGCTAGTGGATGAAGCAGGACATCCTCATGGCTGCATTTGCCTAATCTGTCTTCCTAGTGAAAATGGGAGATGGAAAGGGCTGAAATTTTTGGTAGTGTTAAAGATCTTATTTTATTTGGAGTTTTTCTGTCCTCAAGAAAAAAATGATGGTTTGGTTCAAACCCAAACACTTGACCATTTCAAAATGCCTTTCTTCAAAGAGGTGTTTTTCTGAGAGAACCAGTGAAAGACGTCATATTTAATTTTTTTGTCAGTGACATGGACAGTGGGATCAAGTGCACTCTCAGCAAGTTTGCCCACAACACCAAGCTGTGAGTTGCAGTCGACGTGCTAGAGGGAAGGGATACCATCCAGAGGGACCTGGAAAGGCTGGAGAGGTGGGCCCATGCCTGCCTCATGAAGTTCAACAAGGCCAAGTGCAAGGTCCTGCACATGGGTCGAGGCAATCCCAAGCACAAATACAGGATGGGAGGAGAATGGATTGAGAGCAGCCCTGAGGAAAAATATTTGGGGTTGTCAGTAGATGAAAAACTGAACAAGAGCCAGCAGTGTGTGGAGTTGGGGGTTTGGCGGGGAAGTAGTTCTAGACCATGTTCTAGCTCGCTTGTTGATTCTAGAGCATGTTCTAGCTCACTTTATGGTTCCAGACCAGGTTCCAGATGCCTTTACCGTTCTAGATCGGGTTCTGGGCCACTTTATTGTTCTAGATCAGGTTCCAGAGCTAATTCTAGCTCACTTTGTGGCTCTAGCTCTAATTCAAGAGCCCATTCTAGATCTAACTATAGAGCTCATTCTAGATATCTTTATTGCTCTAGATAGCATTCTAGATAGCATTCCACATAACTTTATGGTTCTTAATCTAATTCTAGATCTAATTCTAGATCACTTTATGGTTCTAGATCAGTTTCCAGGCTGGCTTAGGGCTCCATTGGGTTCTGAGGGGGGGAGGACCTACTTCAGGCAGCTGTTTTGGCATCTCACAAGGACTTGGAATACTTGCTGACGATGAGAGCAGCCTCACTGGGGTTTTTTCTTTTCTTATTTTATTTTTTTGCCGCACATGCTTTCTTTCTTCTTTGTGGCTCTTTTGATTTCAGGGTCTGTAGGATCATCCCATAAACCACTGCTCTCCCAAGCTTCTAGCATGCTGGCTCGCCCTGCCTCTGTGGACCTTCTTCTTGTTGGAGTCCCAGAAGGCCAACCAGATCCTGGGCTACATCAAGAGAAGCGTGGCCAGCAGGTCAAGGGAGGTGATTCTGTCCCTCTACTCTTCCCTCCTGAGACCCCACCTGGAGTACTGTGTCCAGGTCTGGGCCCCCCAAAGCAAGAAGGATGTGGAGCTGCTGGAGTGGGTTCAGAGGAGGGCCAAAAAGATGGTCAG